>NW_019266434.1:446280-519468 GCF_002742605.1 Olea europaea var. sylvestris
ACTTCTTCAAACTCCAAAGCTAGTTGTCTTATATCAGTCTTGGGACTCTGTCCTGAGTCCAATTTCCCTGGCTATTTCCAATCAACCTGCCAAATGTCAGCCCATTCCGACACCGTCGCAACAAATGACAAAATTGACCCTAATGCGATTTTTCTTTGTTAATTTTTTGTCCAACACTTCTTCAAACTCCAAAGCAAGTCGTCCAATTTTTGTCTCTAAACTCCACCCTGAGTCAAATTTCTCAAGCTGTTTCCAATCAACCTGCCAAATTTCAGCCCATTCCGACACCGTCGCGGCAAATGACGAAATTGCCCCTGGTGCCGTTTTTCTTTGTTAATTATTTGTCCATAATTTCTTCAAACTCCAAAGCTAGTTGTCCTATTTTCATCTCGGGACTCTACCTTGAGTCCAATTTCTCAGGTCATTTCCAATCAACCTGCCATATTTTCGTCCATTCCAACACCATCGCGACAAATGACGAAATTGCCCCTGGTGCAATTTTTCTTGTATCAGTCTCAGGACTCCGTCCCAAATCCAATTTCTCGGGCTGTTTCCAATCAATCTACCAAATTTCAGCCCATTCCGACACTATCGCGACAAATGTCAAAATTAACCCTGGTGCAGTTTTTTTGTTAATTTTCTATCCTCCATTTCTTCAAACTCCAAAGCTAATTGTCCTATTTCTATCTTGGGTCACCGCTCTGAGTCAAATTTCTCAGGCCATTTCCAATCAACCCACCAAATTTTAGCAGATTCCGACACAGTCGTGACAAATGACAAAATTGACCCTGTTCGATTTTTCATTGTTAATTTTCTGTCCAACACTTCTTCAAACTCCAAAGCTAGTTGTCCTATTTCCATCTCAGGACTCCACCCCAAGTCCATTTTTTCTCAGGCTATTTCCAATCAACCTGCAAAATTTCAGCCCATTCCGACACCATCGCGACAAATGACAAAATTACCCCTAGTACGGTTTTTCTTCGTTAATTTTCTATCTAACACATCTTCAAACTCCAAATCTAGTTGACCTATTTTAGTCTTGGGACTCTGTCCCAAATCCAATTTCTCAGGCCGTTTCCAATCAACCTGCCAAATTTAAGCACATTCCGACACCGTCGCGACAAATGATGAAATTGCCCCAGGTGCGGTTTTGGTTGTTAACTTTCTGTCCAATACTTATTCAAACTTCAAAGCTAGCTGTCCTATATCAGTCTTGGGACTCTGCCTCGTGTCCATTTTCTCGATCCGTTTCCAATCTACCTGCCAAATTTCAGCCCATTCCGACACCGTCGCGACAAATGACAAAATTGACCCTCCTACGATTTTTCTTTGTTAATTTTCTGTCCAATATTTCTTCAAACTCCAAAGCTAGTTGTCCTATTTTCGTCTCAAGACTCCACCTCGAGTCCAATTTCTCAGATAGTTTCCAATCAACCTTCCAAATTTCAGCACATTCCGTCACCGTCGCGACAAATGACGAAATTGCCCTTGGTGTGATTTTTCTTTGTTAATTTTTTGTCCACTATTTCTTCAAAGTGAAGAGCTAGTTGTCCTGTTTTCGTTCTGGGACTCCGCCCTGAGTCCAATTTCTCTAGCCATTTCCAATCAATTTGCCGAATTTCAGCCCATTCCGACACCGTCGCGACAAATGAAGAAATTGCCCGTGGTGCGGTATTTCTTTGTTAATTTTCTGTCCAATACTTCTTCAAAGTCCAAAGGTAGTTGTCCTATATCAGTCTCAAGAATTCACCCCGAGTCCAGTTTCTCGGGGCGTTTCCAATCAACCTTCCAAATTTCAGCCCATTCCGACACCGTCGCGACAAATGACAAGATTGACCCTGGTACGATTTTTCTTTGTTTACTTTCTGTCCAACAATTCTTCAAACTCCAAAGCTAGTTGTTCTATTTCCATCTCAGGACTCCTCCCCAAGTCCAATTTCTCCGACTGTTTCCAATCAACCTAGCAACAAATGACGAAATTGCCCCTCGTGCAATTTTTCTTTGTAAATTTTCTGTCCAACGCTTCTTCAAACTCCAAAGCTAGTTGTCCTATATCAGTCTTAGGACTCCACCCCGAGTCCAATTTCTCAGGCTGTTTCCAATCAACCTGCCAAATTTCAGTCCATTCCGACAACGTCGCGACAAATAACAAAATTACCCTTGGTGCCATTTTTCTTTGTTAATTTTCTGTCCAACACTTGTTCAAACTCCAAAGCAAGTTGTCCTATATCAGTCTCGAGACTCCGCCCCGAGTCTAATTTCTTGGGCCATTTCCAATCAACCTGCCAAATTTCATCCCATTCCAACATCGTCGCGACAAACGACGAAATTGCCCCTAGTACGATTTTTCAGTGTTAATTTTTTGTCCAATAGTTCTTCCAACTCCAAAGCTAGTTGTCCTATATCGGTCTCGAGACTCTGCCCCGAGTCCAATTTCTCGGGGCGTTTCCATTTAACCTACCAAATTTCTTCCCATTCAGATACTGTCGCGACAAATGATGAAATTGCCCCTGGTGTGATTTTTCTTTGTAAATTTTCTGTCCAACACTTCTTCAAACTCCAAAGCTAGTTATCCTATCTTAGTCTCTGGACTCCGCCCTGAGACCAATTTCTTGGGCCAATTCCAATCAACCTGCCAAATTTCAGCCCATTCCGACACTCTCTGGTGCGGTTTTTCATTGCTAATTTTCTGTCCAACAGTTCTTCAAACTCCAAAGCTAGTTGTCCTATATTAGTCTTAAGACTCCGTCCCAAGTCCAATTTCTTGAGCTGTTTCCAATTAACCTGCCAAATTTCAGCCCATTCTGACACCGTCGTGACAAATGACAGAATTGCCCCCGGTGCGATTTTTCATTGTTAATTTTCTGTCCAACACTTCTTTAAACTCCAAAGCTAGTTGTCCTATGTTAGTCTCGGGACTCCTCCCCAGTCAAATTCCTCAGGCTATTTCCAATTAACATCCCGAATTTCAGCCCATTCAGACACCGTCGCGACAAATAACAAAATTGCCCTTGGTGCGGTTTTTCTTTGTTAATTTTCTGTCCAACACTTCTTCAAACACCAAAGCTAGTTGTCCTATATCAGTCTCGGGACTCCGCCTCGGGTCCAATTTCTCAGGCCTCTTCCGATCAACCTGCCAAATTTTAGCCGATGACGACACCGTCATGACAAATGACAAAATTGTCCCTGGTACGGTTTTTCATTGTTAATTTTCTGTCTAACACTTCTTCAAACTCCAAAGCTTTTTCTTTGTTAATTTTCTGTCCAACATTTCATTAGACTCCAAAGTTAGTTGTCCTATATCAGTCTCATGACTTCATCTCGAGTCCAATTTCTAGGGCAGTTTCCAGTCAACCTTCCAAATTTCAGCCCATTTCCAGACAGTCGCGACAAATGACGAAATTGCCCCTGATGCAGTTTTTCTTTGTTAATTTTCTATCCAACACTTCTTCAAACTCCAAAGCTAGTTGCCCTATATCAATCTCAGGACTCCACCCTGAGTTCAATTTCTTGTGCTGTTTTCAATCAACCTGCCAAATTTTAGCCCATTTCGACACCGTCGCGACAAATTACAAAATTGCCCCTGATGCGGGTTTTCTTTGTTAATTTTCTGTCCAACACTTCTTCAAACTCCAAAGTTAGTTGTCCTATATTTGTCTTGAGATACGGCCCTGAGTCCAATTTCTCGGGCCGTTTCCAATCAACCTGCCAAATTTCAACCCATTCCGACACCGCCACGACAAATGACGAAATTGCCCTTGGTGCAGTTTTTCTTTGTTAATTTTCTGTCCAACAATTCTTCGAACTCCAGACCTAGTTGTCCTATATCAGTCTTGGGACTCTGCCCCGAGTACAATTTTTCAGGCCATTTCCAATCAACTTGCAAAATTTCAGCCCATTCCGACACCGCTGCGACAAATGACGAAATTACCCCTGGTACAGTTTATCTTTGTTAATTTTCTGTCCAACACTTCTTCAAACTCCAAAGCTAGTTGTCCTATATCAACCTTGGGACTCTACCCTGAGTCCAATTTGTTGGGCCATTTCCAATCAACTTGCCAAATTTTAGTCCATTTCCACACCGTCGCTACAAATGACGAAATTGCCCCTGGTGCAGTTTTCCTCTGTTAAGTTCTGTCCTACACTTCATCAAACTACAAAGCTAGTTGTCCTATATCTATCTCAGGACTTGGCCTCGAGCCCAATTTCTCAGGTTGTTTCCAATCAACCTACCAAATTTCAGCCTATTCCGACACCATCGCGACAAAGGACGAAATTGCCCCTAGTGCGGTTTTTCTTTGTTAATTTTCTGTCCAACACTTCTTCAAACTCCCAAGCTAGTTGTCCTACATCAGTCTCGGGACTCTGCCCTGAGTCCAATTTCTTAGGCCGTCTCCAATCCGCCTGCCAAATTTCAGCCCATTCCGACAGCATCACGACAAATGACGAAATTGACCCCAGTTCTATTTTTCTTTGTTCATTTTCTGTCCAACACTTCTTTAAACTCCAAAGCTAGTTGTCCTATATAAGTCTTAGGAATCTACTTGGAGTCTAATTTCGTGGGCCGTTTCCAATCAACCTGCCAAAATTCAGCCCATTTCGACGCCCCCGTGACAAATGACCAAATTACCCCTGGTGCGATTTTTCTTTGTTAATTTTCTATCCAACACTGCTTCAAACTCCAAAGCTAGTTGTCCTATATCAGTCTCGAGACTCCATCCCGAGTCCAATTTCTTTGGCCATTTCCATTCAACCTGCCGAATTTTAGCCATTCCGACACAGTCGCGACAAATGACGAAATTACCCCTGGTGCGATTTTTCTTTGTTAATTTTCTGTCCAACAATTCTATAAACTCAAGAGCTAGTTGTCCTATATCAGTCTCAAGACTCCGCCCCGTGTGTAATTTTTTTGGCTGTTTTCAATCAACCTGCCAAATTTCAGCCCATTTCGACAGCGCCGCAACAAATGACGAAATTGCCCCAGGTGTGGTTTATCTTTGTTAATTTTCTGTCCAACAACTCTTCAAACTCCAAAGCTAGTTGCCCTATATAAGTCTCAAGACTCCACCTCGAGTCCAATTTCTCTGGCCGTTTCCAATCAAGCTGCCAAATATCAGCCAATTCGGACACCGTCGCCACAAATGACAAAACTGCCCTGGGTGTGGGTTTTCTATGTTAATTTTATGTCCAACAATTCTTCAAACACCAGAGTTAGTTGTCCTATATCAGTCTCAGGACTCTACCCTGAGTGCAATTTTTCAGGCCGTTTCCAATCAACCTGCCAAATTTCAGTCCATTCCGCCACTGTAGTGACAAATGACGAAATTGCCCCTGGTGCGGTTTATCTTTGTTAATTTTCTATCCAACACTTTTTCAAACTCCAAAGCTAGTTGTTCTATATTGGTCTTGGGACTCTGCCTTGAGTCCAATTTCTTGACCATTTCCAATCAACTTACCAAATCTCAGCCCATTCCGACACCATCGCGACAAATGACGAAATTGCCCCTGGTACGATTTTTCTTTGTTAAATTCTGTCGAACACTTCTTCAAACACCAAAGCCTGTTGTCCTATATCTATCTCAAGACTCGGCCTTGAGTCCAATTTCTTGGGCCATTTCCAATCAACCTGCCAAATATCAACCCATTCCAATACCATCGCGACAAATAACGAAATTGCCCCTAGTTTGGTTTTTCTTTGTTAATTTTTAGTCCAACACTTCATCAAACTCCAAAGCCAGTTGTTCTATATCAGTCTCGGGACTCCGCTTTGAGTCCAATTTCTTGGGCCATTTCCAATCAACCTGCCAAATTTAAGCCCATTCCGACACCATCGCGACAAATGACGAAATTACCCCTCGTGCAGTTTTCCGTTGTTAATTTTCTGTCCAACAATTCTTCAAACTCTAGAGCTAGTTGTCCTATATTAGTCACGGGACTCCACCCCAAGAGCAATTTTTCAGGCCATTTCCATTCAACCTGCCAAATTTCAGACCATTCCGACACCGTCGCGACAAAGGACGAAATTGCCCCTGGTGCGATTTTTCTTTGTTAATTTTCTGTCCAACAATTCGTCAAAATCCAGAGCTGATTGTCCTATATCAGTCTTGGGACTCAGCCCCGAGTGCATTTTTTTAGGCCGTTTCCAATCAACCTGCCAAATTTTAGCCCATTTCGACATCGCTGCGACAAATGACGAAATCGCCCCTGGTGCGATTTTTCTTTGTAAATTTTCTGTCCAACAATTTTTCGAACTCCAGAGCTAGTTGTCCTATATCATTCTTGGGACTCCACCCCGAATGCAATTTTTCAGGCCGTTTCCAATGAACCTGCAAAATTTCAGTCCATTCCGACACCGCAGCATTACGAAATTACCCTGGGTACGGTTTATCTTTGTTAATTTTCTGTCTGACACTTCTTCAAACTCCAAAGCTGGTTGACCTATATCAGTCTTGGGACTCCACCCCAAGTCCAATTTCTCGGGCCATTTCCAATCAACCTGCCAAATTTCAGTCCATTCCGACACCGCAGCGATAAATTATGAAATTGCCCCTGGTGCGGTTTATCTTTGTTCATTTTTTGTCCGACACTTCTTCAAAATCCAAAGCTAGTTGTCCTATATCAGTCTCGGGACTCCGCCCCAAGTCCAATTCTTGGACTGTTTCCAATCAACTTGCCAAATTTCAGCTCATTCCGACATCATCGCGAGAAATGACGAAATTGCCCCTGTTGCAGTTTTTCTTTGTTCAGTTCTATCCAACACTTCTTCAAACTCCAAAGCTTGTTGTCCTATATCTGTCTCAAGGCTTGACCTTGAGTCCAATTTCTCGGGCCATTTCCAATCAACCTGCCAAATTTCAGCCCATTCCAATACCATCGTAACAAATGACGAAATTGCTCCTAGTTTGGTTTTTCTTTATTAATTTTCTATCCAACACCTCATCAAACTCCAAAGCTAGTTGTCCTATATTAGTCTCGGGACTCCACCCTGAGTCCAATTTCTTGGGTCGTTTTCAATCAACCTATCAAATTTAAGCCCATTCCGACACCATCGCGACAAATGACGAAATTGCCCCTAGTACGATTTTTCTTTGTTAATTTTCTGTCCAACACTTCTTCAAACTCCAAAGCTAGTTGCACGATATTAGTCTCAAGACTCTGCCCCGAGCCTAATTTCTTGTGCCATTTCCAATCAACCTGCCAAATTTCAGCCCATTCCGTCACCGTCGCGACAAATGACAAAATTGCCCCTCGTGCGGATTTTCTTTGTTAATTTTCCATCCAACACTTCCCCAAACTCCAAAGCTAGTTGTTCTATGTCTATCTTGAGATACTGCCCCAAGTCCAATTTCTCGGACTGTTTCCAATCAACTCACGAAATTTCAGCCCATTCGAACACCGTCACGACAAATGACGAAATTGCCACTAGTTTGGTTTTTCTTTGTTGATTTTCTATCCAAGACTTCATCAAACTCGAAACTAGTTGTCCTATATCAGTCTCAGGACTTCGCCCAGAGTCCAATTTCTCGGGCCATTTCCAATCAACCTGTCAAATTTAAGCCCATTCCGACACCATCACGACAAATGACGAAATTGCCCCTAGTACGGTTTTTCTTTTTTAGTTTTCTGCCCAACAATTTTCAATCTCTAAAGCTAGTTGTCCTATATCAGTCTCGAGACTTCACCCCGACTATAATTTTTCCGGCCGTTTCCAATCAACCTTCAAAATTTCAGTCCATTCCGACACCGCAGAAATACGAAATTGCCCCTGGTGCGGTTAATCTTTGTTCATTTTCTGTCCAACACTTCTTCAAACTCCAAAGCTTGTTGTCCTATATTAGTCTCGGGACTCCGCCTCGAGTCCAATTTTTCGAACTGTTTCGAATCAACTTTCCAAATTTCAGCCCATTCGGACATCGTCACAACAAATGACGAAATTGCCCCTGCTGCGATTTTTCTTTGTTAAATTCTGTCCAAGACTTCTTCAAACTCAAAAGCTTGTTGTCCTATATCTATGTTGGTACTGGGCCTCGAGTCCAATTTCTCAGGCCATTTCCAATCAACCTTCCAAATTTCAGCCCATGCCAACACCATCGCGAGAAATGGCGAAATTGCCCCTAGTTTGGTTTTTCTTTGTTGATTTTCTGTTCAACACTTCATCAAACTCGAAAGCTAGTTGTCCTATATCAATCTCAGGACTCCGCCCAGAGTCCAATTTCTCGGGCCGTTTCCAATCAACCTATCAAATTTAAACCCATTCCGACACCATCGCGATAAATGACGAAATCGCCCCTAGTACGATTTTCATTGTTAATTTTCTGTCCAACACTTCTTCAAACTCCAAAGCTAGTTGTCCTATATCTATCTCGAGATATGGCCCCAAGTCCAATTTCTCGAGTCGTTTCCATTCAACCTGCCAAATTTCAGCCCATTCGGACACCGTCGCGATAAATGACGAAATTGCCCCTGGTGCTGTTTTTCTTCGTTAATTTTCTGTCCAACAATTCTTCAAACTCCAGAGCTAGTTGTCCTATATCAGTCTTTGGAATCTACCCCGAGTGCCATTTTTCAGGCTGTTCCCAATCAACCTGCCAAATTTCAGCCCATTCCGACACCGTCACGACGAATGACGAAATTGTCCCGGTACGGTTTATCTTTGTTAATTTTCTGTCCGACACTTCTTCAAACTCCAAAGCTAGTTGACCAATATCAGTCTTAGGACTTCACCCTGAGTCCAATTTCTCGGGCCATTTCCAATCAACCTGCCAAATTTCAGCCCATTCCGACACTGTCGCGACAAATGACGAAATTGCCCATGGTGCGATTTTTCTTTGTTAAATTCTGTCCAACAATTCTTCAAACTCAGGAGCTAGTTGTCCTACATCAGTCTTAGGACTCCACCCCGAGCGCAATTTTTTAGGCCATTTTCAATCAACCTGCCAAATTTCAGTCCATTCCGACACCGTAGTGACAAATTACGAAATTGCCCCTGGTGCGGTTTATCTTTGTTCATTTTTTGTCCGACACTTTTTCAAAATCCAAAGCTAGTTGTCCTATATCAATCTCGAGACTTCGCTCCAAGTCCAATTCCTTGGGCCGTTTCCAATCAACTTGCCAAATTTCAGCCCATTCCGACATCGTCGCGAGAAATGACGAAATTGCCCCTGGTGCGGTTTTTCTTTGTTAAATTCTTCCCACACTTCTTCAAACTCCAAAGCTTGTTGTCCTATATCTATCTCAAGACTTGTCCTCAAGTCCAATTTCTCAGGCCGTTTCCATTCAACCTGCCAAATTTCAGTCCATTCCAATACCATCGCAACAAATGACGAAATTGCCCCTAGTTTGGTTTTACTTTGTTAATTTTCTGTCCAACACTTCGTCAAACTTCAAAGCTAGTTGTCCTATATCAGTCTCGGGACTCCGCCCTGAGTCCAATTTCTCGGGTCGTTTTCATTCAACCTGCCAAATTTAAGCCCATTCTGACACCGTCGCGACAAATGACGAAATTGCCCCTAGTACGATTTTTCTTTGTTATTTTCTGTCCAACACTTCTTCAAACTTCAAAGCTATTTGTCCTATATCAGTCTTAGGACTCCACCTCGAGTGTAATTTTTCAGGCCGTTTCCGATCAACCTGCAAAATTTCAGTCCATTCTTACACCCCAGCGACAAATTATGAAATTGCCCCTGGTGCGGTTAATCTTTGTTCATTTTCTGTCCAACACTTCTTCAAACTCCAAAGCTTGTTTTCCTATATTAGTCTCGGGACTCTACCCTGAGTCCAATTTTTGGAGCCGTTTCGAATCAACATTCCAAATTTCAGCCCATTCGGACATCGTCGCGACAAGTGAAGAAATTGCCCGTGCTGCGATTTTTCTTTGTTAAATTCTGTCCAACACTTCTTCAAAATCCAAAGCTTGTTGTCCTATATCTATCTCGGGACTCGGCCTCGAGTCCAATTTCTCGAGCCATTTCCAATCTACCTTCCAAATTTTAGCCCATTCCAACACCATCGCGAGAAATGACGAAATTGCCCCTGGTTTGGTTTTTCTTTGTTGATTTTCTGTCCAACACTTCATCAAACTCCAATGCTAGATGTCCTATATCAGTCTCAGTACTCCGCCCTGAGTCCAATTTCTCTGGCCGTTTCCAATCAACCTGTCAAATTTAAGCCCATTCCGACACCATCGCGACAAATGATGAAATTGCCCCTAGTACGGTTTTTCTTTGTTAATTTTCTATCCAACAATTCTTCAAACTCCAAAGCTAGTTTTCCTATATCAGTCTCAGGACTCCACCTCGAGTGCAATTTTTCAGGCCATTTCCAGTCAACCTGCAAAATTTCAGTCCATTCTTACACCGCAGTGACAAATTACGAAATTGCCCCTGGTGCGGTTAATCTTTGTTCATTTTCTGTCCAACACTTCTTCAAACTCCAAAGCTTGTTTTCCTATATTAGTCTCGGGACTCTGCCCTGAGTCTAATTTTTTGAGCCGTTTCGAATCAACTTTACAAATTTCAGCCCATTCGGACATCGTCGCGACAAGTGAAGAAATTGCCCCTGCTGCGATTTTTCTTTGTTAAATTCTATCCAACACTTCTTCAAAATCCAAAGCTTGTTGTCCTATATCTATCTCGGGACTTGGCCTCGAGTCCAATTTCTCAGGCCATTTCCAATCTACCTTCCAAATTTCAGCCCATTCCAACACCATCGCGAGAAATGACAAAATTGCCCTGGTTTGGTTTTTCTTTGTTGATTTTCTGTCCAACACTTCATCAAACTCCAATGCTAGATGTCCTATATCAGTCTTAGTACTCCACCCTGAGTCCAGTTTCTCAGGCCGTTTCCAATCAACCTGTCAAATTTAAGCCCATTCCGACACCATCGCGACAAATGACGAAATTGCCTCTAGTACGATTTTTCTTTGTTAATTTTCTATCCAACACTTCTTCAAACTCCAAAGCTAGTTGTCCTATATCTATCTCAAGATATGGCCCCAAGTCCAATTTCTCGAGCCGTTTCCATTCAACCTACCAAATTTCAGCCTATTCGGACACCGTCGCGATAAATGACGAAATTGCCCCTGGTGCTATTTTTCTTCGTTAATTTTCTATCCAACAATTCTTCAAACTCCAGAGCTAGTCGTCCTATATCTATCTCAAGATATGGCCCCAAGTCCAATTTCTCGAGCCGTTTCCATTCAACCTACCAAATTTCAGCCCATTCGGACACCGTCGCGATAAATGACGAAATTGCCCCTGGTGCTATTTTTCTTCGTTAATTTTCTATCCAACAATTCTTCAAACTCCAGAGCTAGTCGTCCTATATTAGTCTTTGGAATCTACCCCGAGTGCCATTTTTCAGGCTGTTCCCAATCAACCTGCCAAATTTCAGCCAATTCCGACACCGTCACGACAAAAGACGAAATTGTCCCTAGTACGGTTTATCTTTGTTAATTTTTTGTCCGACACTTCTTCAAACTCCAAAGCTAGTTGACCAATATCAATCTCAGGACTTCACCTTGAGTCCAATTTCTCGGGCCATTTCCAATCAACCTGCCAAATTTCAGCCCATTCCGACACTGTCGCGGCAAATGACGAAATTGCCCATGGTGCGATTTTACTTTGTTAAATTCTGTCCAACAATTCTTCAAACTCCGAAGCTAGTTGTCCTATATTAGTCTCAGGACTCCACCCCGAGTGCAATTTTTTAGGCCATTTTCAATCAACTTGCCAAATTTCAATCCATTCCGACACCGCAGTGACAAATTACGAAATTGCCCCTGGTGCGGTTTATCTTTATTCATTTTTTGTCCGACACTTTTTCAAAATCCAAAGCTAGTTGTCCTATATCAATCTTAGGACTCCACTCCAAGTCCAATTTCTTGGGCCATTTCCAATCAACTTGCCAAATTTCAGCCCATTCCGACATCGTCGCGAGAAATGATGAAATTGCCCCTGGTGCGGTTTATCTTTGTTCATTTTTTGTCCGACACTTTTTCAAAATCCAAAGCTAGTTGTCCTATATCAATCTCAGGACTCCACTCCAAGTCCAATTTCTTGGGCCATTTCCAATAAACTTGCCAAATTTCAGCCCATTCCAACATCGTCGCGAGAAATGACGAAATTGCCCCTGGTGCCCTTTTTCTTTGTTAAATTCTTCCAACACTTCTTCAAACTCCAAAGCTTGTTGTCCTATATCTGTCTCAAGACTCGACCTCGAGTTCAATTTCTCAGGCCATTTCCAATCAACCTGCCAAATTTCAGTCCATTCCAATACCATCGCAACAAATGATGAAATTGCCCCTAGTTTTGTTTTTCTTTGTTAATTTTCTGTCCAACATTTCATCAAACTCCAAAGCTAGTTGTCCTATATCAGTCTCGAGACTCCACCCTGAGTCCAATTTCTAGAGTCATTTTCAATCAACCTGCCAAATTTAAGCCCATTCTGACACCATCACGATCAATGACGAAATTGCCCCTAGTACGGTTTTTCTTTGTTAATTTTCTGTCCAACACTTCTTCAAACTCCAAAGCTAGTTGTCCTATATCAGTCTCAGGGCTCTAGCCTGAGTCTGATTTCTTGGTTCGTCTCCAATCAACTTGCCAAATTTCTGCCTATTCCGACACCGTCGCGACAAATGACAAAATAGCCCCTGGTGCGATTTTTCATTGTTAATTTTATGTCCAACACTTCTTCAAACTCCAAAGCTAGTTGTCCTATATCAGTCTTGGGACTCTACCCCGAGTCCAACTTCTCAGGCCATTTGCAATCAATCTACCAAATTTCAGCCCATTCTGACACCGTCGCGACAAAATGACGAAATTGTCCCTGGTGCGATTTGTCTTTGTTAATTTTCGGTCCCACACTTATTCAAACTCCAAAGCTAGTTGTCCTATATCAATCTTGGGATTCCATCTTAAGTCCAATTTATTTGATCAATTCCATCCAACCTATAAAATTTCAGCCCATTCGGACACCGTCGCGACAAATGACGAAATTGCCCCTGGGGCAATTTTTCTTTGTTAATTTTGTGTCCAACACTTCTTCAAACACAAAAGCTAGTTGTCCTATGTCATTCTCGAGACTCCACCCCGAGTCCAATTTTAGAGGCCATTTCCAATTAACCTACCAAATTTCAGTCCATTCCAACACCGTCGAGACAAATGAGAAAATTGGCCCTGGTGCGATTTTTCATTATTAATTTTTTGTCCATCACTTCTCCAAACTCCAAAGCTAGTTATCCAATATCAATCTTAGGACTCCACTCTGAGTCAAATTTCTCGCACCGTTCCCAATCAAATTTCCAATTTTTAGCCCATTCCAACACCGTCGCGATAAATGATGAAATTGCCCCTGGTGCGATTTTTCTTTTTTAATTTTCTATCCAACAGTTCTTCAAACTCCAAAGGTAGTTGTCTGATATGAGTCTCAGGACTTTGCTTGAGTCCAATTTCTCATGCCGTTTCCAATCAACCTACCAAATTTCAGCCCGTTCCAACATCGTCGTGACAAATGACAAAATTACCCCTGGTGTGATTTTTCTTTGTTAATTTTCTGTCCAATACTTCTTCAAACTCCAAAGCTAGTTTTCCTATATCAGTCTCAGGACTTCACCCCGAGTCCAATTTCTCAGGCTGTTTTCAATCAACATGTCAAATTTCAGCCCATTTCGACATCGTCACAATAAATGACGAAATTGTCCCCGGTGGGCTTTTTTTTGTTAATTTTCTATCCAACGCTTCTTCAAACTCCAAAGCCTGTTTCCTATATCAGTCTCAAGACTCCGCCCCAAGTCCAATTTCTTAGGCCGTTTCCAAACAACCTGCCAAATTTCGGGCCATTCCGATGTCGTCATGACAAATGAAAAAATTGCTCCTCGTGCGGTTTTTCTTTGTTAATTTTCTGTCCATCACTTCTTCAAACTCCAAAGCTAGTTGTCCTATATCAGTCTTTGGACTTCACCTTGAGTCCTATTTCTCAGGCCATTGCCAATCAACCTGCCAAATTTCAGCCCATTCTGACACCGTCGCGACAAATGACAAAATTGCCCTTAGTACGGTTTTTCTTTGTTAATTTTCTATCCAATGGTTCTTCAAACACCAAAGCAAGTTGTCCTATATCAGTTTCAAGACTCCACCCCGAGTCTAATTTCTTGGGCCATTTCCAATTAACCTGCCAAATTTCAGCCCATTCGGACAAATGACAAAATTGCCCTCGGTGTGGTTTTTCTTTGTTAATTTTCTGTCCAACACTTCTTCAAACTCCAAAGCTAGTTGTCCTACATCAGTCTCTGGACTTTGCTCCGTGTCCAATTTCTCGGGCCGTTTCCAATCAACCTTCCAAATTTCATCCCATTCTGACACCGTCGCGACAAATGACAAAATTGCCCCTGGTAAGGTTTTTCATTGTTAATTTTCTATCCAGCACTTCTTTGAACTCCAAAGCTATTTCTCCTAGATTAGTCTCAGGGCTCTGCCCTGAGTCCAATTTTTTTGGGCCATTTCCAATCAACCTGCCAAATTTCAGCCCATTCAGACACCGTCGTGACAAATGACGAAATTGTCCCTGGTGCGGTTTTTTATTGTTAATTTTCTGTCCAACACTTCTTCAAACTCCAAAGCTAGTTTTCGAATATCAGTCTCAGGACTCTACCCCAAGTCCAATTTCATGGGCCGTTTCCAATCAATCTGCCAAATTTCAGCCCATTCCGACATCGTCGCGACAAATGACGAAATTACCCCTAGTGCAATTTTTCTTCTTTAATTTCCAGTACAATACTTCTTCAGACTCCAAAGCTAGTTGTCATATATCAGTCTCAGGACTCCGCCCCGAGTCCAATTTCTCGGGCCATTTCCAATCAACCAGTCAAATTTCAGCCCATTCTGACCCCGTCGCGACAAATGACAAAATTGCCCCAGTGTGGTTTTTCATTATTAATTTTCTGACCAACACTTCTTCAAACTCCAAAGCTAGTTGTCCTATATCAATCTTGTGACTCTGCCCCGAGTCCAATTTCTCGGGCCATTTCCAATCAGCCTGTCAAATTTCAGCCCATTTCGACACCGTCACTACAAATGACAAAATTGCCCTTGGTGCGGTTTTTCTTTGTTAATTTTCTGTCCAACGCTTCTTGAAACTCCATAGCTAGTTGTCCTATATTAGTCTTGGGACTCCACCCCATGTCCAATTTCTCGGGTCGTTTCCAATCAACCTGCCGAATTTCAGCCTATTCCGGCACTGTCGTGACAAATGACGAAATTGCCCCTGATGCGGTTTTTCGTTGTTAATTTTCTGCCCCAACACTTCTTCAAACTCCAAAGCTAGTTGTCCTATATTAGTCTCAGGGCTTTGCCCTGAGTCTAATTTTTTGGGCCGTTTCCAATCAACCTGCAAAATTTCAGCCCATTCCGATGCCGTCGCGACAACTTACAAAATTACCTCTGGTACAGTTTTTCTTTGTTAATTTTCTATCTAATACTTCTTCAAACTCCAAAGCTAGTTGTCCTATATCAGTCTTGGGACTCCGCCTCGAGTCCAATTCTTTTGGCCAATTCCAATTAACCTGCCAAAATTTAGGCCATTCCGACACCGTCACGACAAATGACGAAATTGCCCCTGGTGCGGTTTGTCTTTGTTGATTTTCTTTCCAACACTTCTTCAAACTCCAAAGCTAGTTATCCTATATCAGTCTTGGTACTCTGCCCCGAGTCCAATTTCTCAAGCCGTTATCAACCTGCCAAATTTTAGCCCATTCCGACACCGTCGCGAGAAATGACGAAATTGCCCCTGGTGCGATTTTTCTTTGTTAATTTTTTGTCGAACACTTTTTCAAACTCCAAAGCTAGTTGTCGAATATCAGTCTTTGGATACCATCCCAAGTCAAATTTCTCGGGCTGCTTCCAATCAACCTGCCAAATTTCGGCCCAATCTGACACCGTCGTGACAAATGACAACATTGCCACTCGTGCGGTTTTCCTTTGTTAATTTTCTGTCCAACACTTCTTCAAACTCCAAATTTAGTTGCCGCATATCATTCTAAGGACTCTACTCTATGTCCAATTTCTTGGGCCATTTCCAATCAACCTGCTAAATTTCAACCCATTCCGACACCGTCGCGACAAATGACGAAGTTGCCCTTGGTGCGGTTTTTCTTTGTTAATTTTCTGCCCAACACTTCTTCAAACTCTAAAGCTAGTTGTCCCATATCAGTCTCAGGGCTTTGGCCTGAGTCCAATTTCTTGAGCCATTTCCAATCAGCCTACCAAATTTCAGCCCATTCCGACACCTCTGCGACAAATGACAAAATTACCCCTAGTGCAGTTTTTCATTGTTAATTTTCTGTTCAACACTTCTTCAAACACCAAAGCTAGTTGTCCAATATCAATCTTAGGACTCCATCTTGAGTCCAATTTCTCGGGCCGTTTCCAATCAACCTTCCAAATTTCAACCCATTTCGACATCTCTGCGACAAATGACAAAATTGCCCCTAGCGTAGTTTCTCATTGTTAATTTTCTGTCCAACACTTCTTCAAACACCAAAGCTAGTTGTCCAATATCAATCTCAGGACTCCACCTCAAGTCCAATTTCTCGGGCCGTTTCCAGTCAACTTGCCAAATTTCAGTGCATTTTGTCACCGTCATGATAATTGACGAAATTGCCCCTGGTACGATTTTTTATTATTAATTTTCTGTCCAACACTTCTTCAAACTCCAAAGCTAGTTTTCGAATAACAGCTTCAGGACTCTGCCCCAAGTCCAATTTCTCGGGCCGTTTCCAATCAATCTGCCAAATTTCAGCCCATTCCGACATCGTCGCGACAAATGACGAAATTACCCCTAGTGCGATTTTTCTTCTTTAATTTTCGGCACAACACTTCTTCAAACTCCAAAGGTAGTTGTCCTATATCAGTCTCAGGACTCTGCCCTGAGTCTAATTTCTTGGGTATTTCCAATCAACCTGTCAAATTTCAGCCCATTCTGACTCCGTTGCAACAAATGACAAAATAGCTCCTAGAGCGATTTTTCAAGGTTAATTTTCTGTCCAACACTTCTTCAAACTCCAAAGCTAGTTGCCTTATATCAATCTTGGCCTAATCAACCTGTCAAATTTCAGCCCATTTCGACACCGTCGCGACGAACGATAAAATTGCCCCCAGTGCGATTTTTTTGTTAATTTTCTGTCCAATACTTCTTCAAACTCCAAAGCTAGTTGTCTTTCATTAGTCTCGTGACCCTGTATCCAATCTAATTTTTCAGTCGATTTCCAATCAACCTATCAAATTTCAGCCCATTCCGACACCGTTGCAACAAATGACAAAATTACCCCTGGTGCGATTTTTCTTTGTTCATTTTCTGTCCAACACTTCATCAAACTCCATAGCTAGTTGTCCTATATCAGTCTCAAGACTCCACCTCGAGTTCAATTTCTCGAGCCATTTCCAATTAACCTGCCGAATTTCAGCCTATTCCGACACCGTCGTGACAAATGACGAAATTGCCCCTAGTGTAGTTATTCTTTGTTAATTTTCTGTCCAACACTTCTTCAAACTCCAAAGCTAGTTGTCCTATATCAACCTCGAGACTCTACCCCGAGCCCAATTTCTCGGGCCATTTCCAATCGACCTGCCAAATTTCAGCAGCCCATTCCGGCACCATCGCGACAAATGACAAAATTGCCCCGGTGCGGTTTTTCATTATTAATTTTCTAACCAAAACTTCTTCAAACTCCAAAGCTAGTTGTCCTATATCAATCTCATGACTCTACCCCGAGTCCAATTTCTTGGGCCATTTCCAATCAACCTATCAAATTTCAGCCCATTTCGACACCGTCACGACAAATGACAAAATTGCCCTTGGTGCGGTTTTTCTTTGTTAATTTTCTGTCCAACACTTCTTGAAACTCCATAGCTAGTTGTCCTATATCAGTCTTGGGACTCCACCCCAAGTCCAATTTCTCGGGTCGTTTCCAATCAACCTGTCAAATTTCAGCCTATTCCGGCGCTATCGTGACAAATGACGAAATTGCCCCTGATGCGATTTTTCTTTGTTAATTTTCTGCCCCAACACTTCTTCAAACTCCAAAGCTAGTTGTCCTATATTAGTCTCAGGGCTTCACCCTGAGTCCAATTTCTCAGGCCATTTCCAATCAACCTGCAAAATTTAAGCCCATTCCGACACCGTCGCGACAAATTACAAAATTGCCTCTTGTGTGGTTTTTCTTTGTTAATTTTCTATCTATTACTTCTTCAAACTCCAAAGCTAGTTGTCCTATATCAGTCTTTGGACTCTGCCTCAAGTCCAATTTCTCGGTCCAATTCCAATTAACCTGCCAAATTTTAAGCCATTCCGACACCGTCGCGACAAATGACGAAATTGCCCCTGGTGCAGTTTGTCTTTGTTAATTTTCTGTCCAACACTTCTTCAAACTCCAAAGCTAGTTATCCTATATCAGTCTTAGTACTCTGCCCCAAGTTCAATTTCTCGGGCCGTTATCAACCTGCCAAATTTCAGCCTATTCCGACACCGTCGCGACAAATGACGAAATTGCCCCTGGTGCGATTTTTCTTTGTTAATTTTCCGTCGAACACTTTTTCAAACTCCAAAGCTAGTTATCGAATATCAGTCTTTGGATGCCACCCCAAGTAAAATTTCTTGGGCTGTTTCCAATCAACCTGTCAAATTTCAACCCGTTCCGACACCCTCGCGACAAATGACGAAATTGCCCCTGGTGCGGTTTTTCCTTGTTAATTTTCTGTCGAACACTTTTTAAACTCCAAAGCTAGTTGTTGAATATCAGTCATAGGACTCTGCCCCAAGTCCAATTTCTCGGGCTGTTTCCAATCAACCTGTCAAATTTTAGCCCATTCTGACACCCTCGCTACACATGACGAAATTGCACCTGGTGCGATTTTTCTTTGTTAATTTTCTGTCTAACAATTATTCAAGCTCCATAGCTAGTTGTCCTATATCAGTCTTGAGAATCTGTCTCGAGTCTAATTTCTCGGGCCTTTCTAATGGACCTGCCAAATTTTAGCCATTCCGACACAGTCGCAACAAATTACAAAATTGTCCTTTGTGCTGTTTTTCTTTGTTAATTTTTCGTCCAACTTCTTCAAACTCCAAAGATAGTTATCCCATATCAATCTCAGGACTCTACCTCGAGTCCAATTTCTCGGGCCGTTTCCAATCAACCGGCCAAATTTCAGCCCATTACGACACAATCGCGACAAATGACGAAATTACCCCCGGTACGATTTTTTTTTATATTCCTTACAACACTTCTTCAAACTCCAAAGCTAGTTGTCCTATATCAGTCTCAAGACTCCACCCTGAATCCAATTTCATGGGCCCCATCCAATCAACCTACCAAATTTCAACCCATTCCGACACCGTCACGACAAATGACCAAATTGCCTCTAGTGCAGTTTTTCTTTGTTAATTTTCTGTCCAACTCTTCTTCAAACTCCAAAGCTAGTTGTCCTATATCTGTCTCAAGACTCCACCCTGAATCCAATTTCATGGGCCCCATCCAATCAACCTACCAAATTTCAACCCATTCCGACACCGTCACGACAAATGACCAAATTGCCTCTAGTGCAGTTTTTCTTTGTTAATTTTCTGTCCAACTCTTCTTCAAACTCCAAAGCTAGTTGTCCTATATCAGTCTCAGGACTCCTCCTCGAGTCCAATTTCTCGGGCCATTTCCAATCAACCTGCCAAATTTCACCATCGTGACAAATGACGAAATTGCCCCTGGTGCAGTTTTTCTTTGTTAATTTTCTGTCCAACAATTTTTCAAACTCCAAAGCTAGTTGTCCTATATCAGTCTCGGGACTCTGCCCCAAGTCCAATTTCTTAGGCCACTTCCAATTAACTTGCCAAATTTCAGTCCATTCCGACACCTTCGCGGCAAATGACGAAATTGCCCCTGGTGCAGTTTTTCTTTGTTAATTTTCTGTCCAACACTTCTTCAAACTCCAAAGCTATTTGTCCTATATCAGCCTAGGAACATTTCCTTGAGTCCAATTTCTCGGGCCGTTCCCAATCAACCTACCATATTTCAGCCCATTCCGACGCCGTCGCGGCAAATGACGAAATTGCCCCTGGTGCGGTTATTCTTTGTTAATTTTTTGTCCAACACTTCTTCAAACTCCAAAGCTAGTTACCCTATGTCTATCTCAGGGCTCCACCCCAAGTCCAATTTCTTGGGACATTTCCAATGAACCTGCCAAATTTCACCCCATTCCGACACCATCACGACAAATGACGAAATTGCCCCAGGTGCGGTTTTTCTTAATTAATTTTTTGTCCAACACTTCTTCAAAATCCAAAGCTATTTGTCCAAGTTCAGTCTCAAGACTTTTCCTCTTGTCTAATTTCTCAGGCCATTTCCAATCAACCTTCCAAATTTCAGCCCATTCCGACACCGTCGCGACCAATGACGAAATTGCCCCGGGTTCATTTTTTCTTTCGTAATTTTCTGTCCAACACTTCTTCAAATTCCAAAGCTAGTTGTCCTATATCAGTCTCAGGACTCCTCCTCGAGTCCAATTTCTCGGGCCATTTCCAATCAACCTGCCAAATTTCAGTCCATTCCGACATCGTCGTGGCAAATGACGAAATTGCCCCTGGTGTTGTTTTTCTTCGTTAATTTTCTGTCCAACACTTCTTCAAACTCCAAAGCTATTTGTCCTATATCAGCCTACGGACTCTTCCTTGAGTCCAATTTCTCGGGCCATTCCCAATCAACCTGCCATATTTCAGCCCATTCCGACGCCGTCGCGGTAAATGACGAAATTGCCCCTGGTGCGGTTTTTCTTTGTTAATTTTCTGTCCAACACTTCTTTAAACTCCAAAGCTAGTTACCCTATATCTATCTCAAGGCTCCACCCCAAGTCCAATTTCTTGGGCCATTTTCAATGAACCTGCCAAATTTCAACCCATTCCGACACCATCGCGACAAATGACGAAATTGTCCCTGGTTCGGTTTTTCTTAATTAATTTTTTGTCCAACACTTCTTCAAACTCCAAAGCTATTTGCCCTAGATCAGTCTCAAGACTTCTCCTGTAGTATAATTTCTCGAGCCGTTTCCAATCAACCTTCCAAATTTCAGCCCGTTCCGACACCGTCATGACAAATGACGAAATTGCCCCGGGTTCATTTTTTCTTTGGTAATTTTCTTTCCAACACTTCTTCAAACTCCAAAGCTAGTTGTCCTATATCAGTCTCAGGACTCTTCCTCGAGTCCAATTTCTCGGGCCGTTTCCAATCAACCTGCTAAATTTCAGTCCATTCCGACACTGTCGCGGCAAATGATGAAATTGCCCCTGGTGCAATTTTTCTTTGTTAATTTTCTGTCCAACACTTCTTCAAACTCCAAAGCTATTTGTCCTATATCCGCCTAAGGAATTTTCCTTGAGTCCAATTTCTCCGGCCGTTCCCAATCAACCTGCCATATTTCAGCCCATTTCGACGCCGTCACGGCAAATGACGAAATTGCCCCTGGTGCGATTTTTCTTTGTTAATTTTCTGTCCTACACTTCTTTAAACTCCAAAGCTACTTACCCTGTATCTATCTTAGGGCTCCACCCCAAGTCCAGTTTCTTGGGCTATTTCCAATGAACCTGCCAAATTTTAGCCCATTTCGACACCATCGCGACAAATGACGAAATTGCCCCTGGTGCGGTTTCTCTTAATTAATTTTTTGTCCAACACTTCTTCAAACTCCAAAGCTATTTGTCCTAGATCAGTCTCAAGACTTCTCCTCTAGTCTAATTTCTCAGGCTGTTTCCAATTAACCTTCCAAATTTCAGCCCATTCCGACACCGTCGCAACAAATGACGAAATTGCCCCTGGTTCATTTTTTCTTTCGTAATTTTCTGTCCAACTCTTCTTCAAACTCCAAAGCTAGTTGTCCTATATCAGTCTCAAAACTCCTCCTCGAGTCCAATTTCTCAGGCCGTTTCCAATAAACCTGCCAAATTTCAGTCCATTCCGACACCGTCCCGGCAAATGACGAAATTGCCCCTGGTACAGTTTTTCTTTGTTCATTTTCTGTCCATCACTTCTTCAAACTCCAAAGCTATTTGTCCTATATTAGCCTAGGGACTTTTCCTTGAGCCCAATTTTACGAGCCGTTCCCAATCAACCTACCATATTTCAGCTTATTCCGACGCCATCGCGACAAATGACGAAATTGCCCCTGGTGCGATTTTTCTTTGTTAATTTTTTGTCCAACACTAAGCTAATTACCCTATATCTATCTCAGGGCTCCACCCCAAGTCCAATTTCTTGGGCCATTTCCAATGAACCTGCCAAATTTCACCCCATTCCTACACCATCACGACAAATGACGAAATTGCCCCTGGTGCGGTTTTTCTTAATTAATTTTTTGTCCAACACTTCTTCAAACTCCAAAGCTATTTGTCCAAGATCAGTCTCAAGACTTCTCCTCTAGTCTAATTTCTCAGGCCATTTCCAATCAACCTTCCAAATTTCAGCCCATTCCGACACCGTCGCAACCAATGACGAAATTGCCCCTGGTCCATTTTTTCTTTCGTAATTTTCTGTCCAACACTTCTTCAAATTCCAAAGCTAGTTGTCCTGTATCAGTCTCAGGACTCCTCCTTGAGTCCAATTTCTCAGGCCGTTTCCAATCAACCTGCCAAATTTCAGTCCATTCCGACATCATCGCGGCAAATGACGAAATTGCCCCTGGTGCAGTTTTTCTTCGTTAATTTTCTGTCCAACACTTCTTCAAGCTCCAAAGCTATTTGTCCTATATCAACCTACGGACTTTTCCTTGAGTCCAATTTCTCGGGCCGTTCCGAATCAACCTGCCATATTTCAGCCCATTCCGACGTCGTCGCGGTAAATGACGAAATTGTCCCTGGTGCGGTTTTTCTTTGTTAATTTTCTGTCCAACACTTCTTTAAACTCCAAAACTAGTTACCCTATATCTATCTCAGGGCTCCACCCCAAGTCCAATTTCTTGGGCGATTTTCAATGAACCTGCCAAATTTCAACCCATTCCGACACCATCGCGACAAATGACAAAATTGCCCCTGGTGCGGTTTTTCTTAATTAATTTTTTGTCCAACACTTCTTCAAACTCCAAAGCTATTTGCCCTAGATCAGTCTCAAG
The DNA here is from genome assembly GCF_002742605.1 of Olea europaea var. sylvestris. Taxonomy (NCBI): domain Eukaryota; kingdom Viridiplantae; phylum Streptophyta; class Magnoliopsida; order Lamiales; family Oleaceae; genus Olea; species Olea europaea. The sequence goes on from NW_019266434.1 coordinate 469,425, forward strand.
AATTCTCCTGTAGTATAATTTCTCAAGCCGTTTCCAATCAACCTTCCAAATTTCAGCCCATTCCGACACCGTCATGACAAATGACGAAATTGCCCCTGGTTCATTTTTTCTTTGGTAATTTTTTGTCCAGCACTTCTTCAAACTCCAAAGCTAGTTGTCCTATATCAGTCTTAGGACTCCTCCTCGAGTCTAATTTCTTGGGCCGTTTCCAATCAACCTACTAAATTTCAATCCATTCCGACACCGTCGCGGCAAATGATGAAATTGCCCATGGTGCAGTTTTTCTTTGTTAATTTTCTGTCCAACACTTCTTCAAACTCCAAAGCTATTTGTCCTATATCGGCCTAGGTAATTTTCCTTGAGTCCAATTTCCTCGGCCGTTCCCAATCAACCTGCCATATTTCAGCCCATTCCGACGCCGTCGCGGCAAATGACAAAATTGCCCCTGGTGCGGTTTTTCTTTGTTAATTTTCTGTACCACACTTCTTTAAACTCCAAAGCTAGTTACCCTATATCTATCTCAGGGCTCCACCCCAAGTCCAATTTCTTGGGCCATTTCCAATGAACCTACCAAATTTCACCCCATTCCGACACCATCACGACAAATGACGAAATTGCCCCTGGTGTGGTTTTTCTTAATTAATTTTTTGTCCAACACTTCTTCAAACTCCAAAGCTATTTATCCTAGATTAGTCTCAAGACTTCTCCTCTAGTCTAATTTCTCGAGCCGTTTCCAATCAACCTTCCAAATTTCAGCCCATTCCGACACCGTCGCGACCAATGACAAAATTGCCCCTGGTTTATTTTTTCTTTCGTAATTTTCTTTCCAACACTTCTTCAAATTCCAAGCTAGTTGTCCTATATCAGTCTCAGAACTCCTCCTCGAGTCCAATTTCTCGAGCCGTTTCCAATCAACCTGCCAAATTTCAGTCCATTCCGACACCGTCACAACAAATGACGAAATTGCCCCTGGTGCAGTTTTTCTTTGTTAATTTTATGTCCAACACTTCTTCAAACTCCAAAGCTATTTGTCCTATATCAGTCTTAGGACTCCTCCTTGAGTCCAATTTCTCGAGCCGTTTCCAATCAACCTGCCAAATTTCAATCCATTCCGACACCGTCACAACAAATGACGAAATTGCCCCTGGTGCGGTTTTTCTTTGTTAATTTTCTGTCCAACACTTCTTCAAACTCCAAAGCTATTTGTCCTATATCAGCCTATGGAATTTTCCTTGAGTCCAATTTCTAGGGCCGTTCCCAATCAACCTGCCATATTTCAGCCCATTCCGACGTCGTCACGGCAAACGACGAAATTGACCCTGGTGCGATTTTTCTTTGTTAATTTTCTGTCCGACACTTCTTTAAACTCCAAAGCTAGTTACCCTATATCAATCTCAGGGCTCCACCCCAAGTCCAGTTTCTTGGGCTATTTCCAATGAACCTGCCAAATTTCAGCCCATTCCGACACCATCGCGACAAATGACGAAATTGCCCCCGTGCGATTTTTCTTAATTAAATTTTTGTCCAACACTTCTTCAAACTCCAAAGCTATTTGTCCTAGATCAGTCTCAAGACTTCTGCTCTAGTCTAATTTCTCAGGCTGTTTCCAATTAACCTTCCAAATTTCAGCCCATTCCGACACCGTCGCAACAAACGACGAAATTGCCCCTAGTTCATTTTTTCTTTCGTAATTTTCTGTCCAACTCTTCTTCAAACTCCAAAGCTAGTTGTCCTATATCAGTCTCAGGACTCCTCCTCGAGTCCAATTTCTCGGGCCGTTTCCAATAAACCTGCCAAATTTAAGTCCATTCCGACACAGTCCCAGCAAATGACGAAATTGCACCTGGTGCAGTTTTTCTTCGTTAATTTTCTGTCCACCACTTCTTCAAACTCCAAAGCTATTTGTCCTATATCAGCCTAGGGACTTTTCCTTGAGTCCAATTTTTCAGGCCGTTCCCAATCAACCTACCATATCTTAGCCTATTCCGACGCCGTCGTGACAAATGACGAAATTGCCCCTGGTGCGATTTTTCTTTGTTAATTTTTTGTCCAACACTAAGATAGTTACCCTATATCTATCTCAGGGCTCCACCCCAAGTCCAATTTCTTAGGCCATTTTCAATGAACCTGCCAAATTTCAACCCATTCCGACACCATCGCGACAAATGACGAAATTGCCCCTGGTGCGGTTTTTCTTAATTAATTTTTTGTCCAACACTTCTTCAAACTCCAAAGCTATTTGTCCTAGATTAGTCTCAATACTTCTCCTCTAGTCTAATTTCTCGGGCCGTTTCCAATCAACCTTCCAAATTTCAGCCCATTCCGACACAGTCGCAACCAATGACGAAATTGCCCCTGGTTCATTTTTTCTTTCGTAATTTTCTATCCAACACTTCTTCAAATTCTAAAGCTAGTTGTCCTATATAAGTCGTAGGACTCCTCCTCGAGTCCAATTTCTTGGGCCATTTCCAATCAACCTGCCAAATTTCAGACCATTCCGACACCGTCACGGCAAATGACGAAATTGCCCCTGGTACAGTTTTTCTTAATTAATTTTTTGTCCAACACTTTTTCAAACTCCAAAGCTATTTGTCCTAGATCAGTCTTAAGACTTCTCCTCTAGTCTAATTTCTCAGGCTGTTTCCAATTAACCTTCCAAATTTAAGCCCATTCCGACACCGTCGCAACAAACGACGAAATTGCCCCTGGTTCATTTTTTCTTTCGTAATTTTCTGTCCAACTCTTCTTCAAACTCCAAAGCTAGTTGTCCTATATCAGTCTCAGGACTCCTCCTCGAGTCCAATTTCTCAGGCCATTTCCAATAAACCTGCCAAATTTCAGTCCATTCCGACATCGTCCCGGCAAATGACGAAATTGCCCCTCGTGCAGTTTTTCTTTGTTAATTTTCTATCCATCACTTCTTCAAACTCCAAAGCTATTTGTCCTATATCAGCCTAGGGACTTTTCCTTGAGCCCAATTTTTTGGCCCGTTCCCAATCAACCTACCATATTTCAGCCTATTCCGATGCCGTCGCGACAAATGACGAAATTGCCCCTGGTGCGATTTTTCGTTGTTAATTTTTTGTCCAACACTAAGCTAGTTACCCTATATCTATCTCAGGGCTCCACCCCAAGTCCAATTTCTTAGGCCATTTTCAATGAACCTGCCAAATTTCAACCCATTCCGACACCATCGCGACAAATGACGAACTTGCCCCTGGTGCGGTTTTTCTTAATTAATTTTTTGTCCAACACTTCTTCAAACTCCAAAGCCATTTGTCCTAGATTAGTCTCAATACTTCTCCTCTAGTCTAATTTCTCGGGCTGTTTCCAATCAACCTTCCAAATTTCAGCCCATTCCGACACAGTCGCAACCAATGACGAATTTGCCCCTGGTTCATTTTTTCTTTCGTAATTTTCTGTCCAACACTTCTTCAAATTCTAAAGCTAGTTGTCCTATATAAGTCGTAGGACTCCTCCTCGAGTCCAATTTCTTGGGCCATTTCCAGTCAACCTGCCAAATATCAGACCATTCCGACACCGTCGCGGCAAATGATGAAATTGCCCCTGGTGCAGTTTTTCTTCGTTAATTTTCTGTCCAACACTTCTTCAAACTCCAAAGCTATTTGTCCTATATCAGCCTACAAAATTTTCCTTGAGTCCAATTTCTCCGGCCATTCCCAATCAACCTGCCATATTTCAGCCCATTCCGACGTCGTCGCGGCAAATGACGAAATTGCCCCAGGTGCGGTTTTTCTTTGTTAATTTTCTGTCCGACACTTCTTTAAACTCCAAAGCTAGTTACCCTATATCTATCTCAGGGCTCCACCCCAAGTCCAGTTTCTTGGGCTATTTCCAATGAACCTGCCAAATTTCAGCCCATTCCGACACCATCGCGACAAATGACGAAATTGCCCCTGGTGCGGTTTTTCTTAATTAATTTTTTGTCCAACACTTCTTCAAACTCCAAAGCTATTTGTCCTAGCAATTAACCTTCCAAATTTCAGCCCATTCCGACACCATCGCGACAAATGACGAAATTGCCCCTGGTGCGGTTTTTCTTAATTAATTTTTTGTCCAACACTTCTTCAAACTCCAAAGCTATTTGTCCTAGATCAGTCTCAAGACTTCTCCTCTAGTCTAATTTCTCAGGCTGTTTCCAATTAACCTTCCAAATTTCAGCCCATTCCGACACCGTCGCAAAAAATGACGAAATTGCCCCTGGTTCGTTTTTTCTTTCGTAATTTTCTGTCCAACTCTTCTTCAAACTCCAAAGCTAGTTGTCCTATATCAGTCTCAGGACTCCTCCTCGAGTCCAATTTCTCAGGCCATTTCCAATAAACCTGCCAAATTTCAGTCCATTCCGACACCGTCCCGGCAAATAACGAAATTGCCCCTCGTGCAGTTTTTCTTTGTTAATTTTCTGTCCATCACTTCTTCAAAATCCAAAGCTATTTGTCCTATATAAGCCTAGGGACTTTTCCTTGAGCCCAATTTTTCGGGCCGTTCCCAATCAACCTACCATATTTCAGCCTATTCCGACGCCGTCGCGACAAATGACGAAATTGCCCCTGGTGCGATTTTTCTTTGTTAATTTTTTGTCCAACACTAAGCTAGTTAGCCTATATCTATCCCAGGGCTCCACCCTGAGTCCAATTGCTCGGGCCATTTCCAATCAACCTTCCAAATTTCAGCCCATTCCCACGCCATCGCGTCAAATGACGAAATTACCCCTGGTGTGATTTTTCTTAATTAATTTTCTGTCCAACCCTTCTTCAAACTCCAAAGCTATTTGTCCTAGATTAGTCTCAAGACTTCTCCTCTAGTCTAATTTCTTGGGCCATTTCCAATCAACCTTCCAAATTTCAGCCCATTCTCACGCCGTCGCGACAAATGACGAAATTGTCCCTAGTTCATTTTTTCTTTCGTAATTTTCTGTCCAACACTTCTTCAAACTCCAAAGCTAGTTGTCCTATATCAATCTCAGGACTCCTCCTCGAGTCTAATTTCTCGGGCCGTTTCCAATTAACCTGCCAAATTTCAGCCCATTCTGACACCGTCGCGACAAATGACGAAACTGCCCATGGTACAGTTTTTTCTTTGTTAATTTCTGTCCAACACTTCTTCAAACTCCAAAGCTCGTTGTTCTATATCAGTCTCGAGACTCCACCCCAAGTCCAATTTTTCAGGCCGTTTTCGATGAACCTGCAAAATTTCAGTCCATTCCGACACCGTCGTGACAAATGATGAAACTGCCCTGGTGCTGTTTTTCTTTGTTAATTTTCTGTCCAACACTTCTTCAGACTCCAAAACTAGTTGCCCTATATCAGTCTTGGGACTCTGGCTTGAGTCTAATTTCTTGGGCGATTTCCAATCAACCTACCAAATTTCAGATCATTTCGACACTGTCGCGACAAATGACGAAATTGCCCCTTGTGCAATTTTTCTTTATTTATTTTCTGTCCAACACTACTTCAAACTCCAAACCTAGTTGGCGTGTATCAGTCTTAGGACTTGGCCCCGAGTCCAATTTTGTGGGCCGTTTCCAATCAACCTGCCAAATTTCAGCCCATTTCGACACTGTCGCGGCAAATGACGAAATTGCCACTGGTGCGATTTTTCTTTGTTAATTTTCTATCCAACACTTCATCAAACTCCAAAGCTAGTTGTCCTATATCAGTCTCAGGACTCCACCTCGAGTCTAATTTCTCGAGCCATTTCCTATCAACCTTCCAAATTTCAGCCCATTCCGACACCGTCGCAACAAATGACGAAATTGCCCTTGGTGCGGTTTTTCTTTACAAATTTTCTGTCCAACACTTCTTCAAACTCCAAAGCTAGTTGCTCTATATCTGCCTTAGGACTCCACCTCGAGTCCGATTTCTCAGGCCGTTTCCAACCAACCTACCAAATTTTAGCCAATTCCGACACCATCACGACAAATGACGAAATTGCCCTTGGTGCGGTTTTTCTTAATTAATTTTCTGTCCAACACTTCTTTGAACTCCAAAGCTATTTGTCCTAGATCAGTCTCAGGACTCCACCTCGGGTCCAATTTTTTCGGGCCATTTCCAATCAACCTGCCAAATTTAAGCCCATTCCGAAACCGTCGTGACAAATGACGAAATTGCCCCTAGTGCAGTTTATCATTGTTAATTTTTTGTCCAACACTTCTTTAAACTCCAAAGCTAGTTGTCCTATATCTATCCCAGGGTTCCACCCTGAGTCCAATTGCTCGGGCCATTTCCAATCAACCTGCCAAAGTTCAGCCCATTCCCATGCCATCGTGTCAAATGACGAAATTACCCCTGGTGTGATTTTTCTTAATTAATTTTCTGTCCAACCCTTCTTCAAACTCCAAAGCTATTTGTCCTAGATCAGTCTCAGGACTTAGCCTCGAGTCCAATTTCTTGGGCCGTTTCGAATCAACCTGCCAAATTTTAGTCCATTCCGACACCGTCGTGACAAATGATGAAATCGCCCCTTGTGCATTTTTTCTTTGGTAATTTTTTGTCCAGCACTTCTTCAAACTCCAAAGCTAGTTGTCCTATATCAGTCTCAAGACTCCTCCTCGAGTCCAATTTCTCAGGCCATTTTCAATAAACCTGCCAAATTTCAGCTCTTTCCGACACCGTCGCGACAAATGACGAAATTGCCCTTGGTGTGGTTTTTCTTTGTTAATTTCTGTCCAACACTTCTTCAAACTCCAATGCTAGTTGTCCTACTAGTCTCTGGACTCCAACCTAAGACCAATTTTTCCGATCGTTTCCAATGAACCTGCAAAATTTCAACCCATTCCGACACCGTCGCAAAAAATGATGAAATTGCCCTAGTGCGGTTTTTCTTTGTTAATTTTCTGTCCAACACTTCTTCGAACTCCAAAGAAAGTTGCCCTATATCATTCTTAGGACTCCACCTTAAGTACAATTTCTCGGGTGATTTCCAAAATTTCAAATCATTTCGACACCGTCGTGATAAATAACGAAATTGCCCCTGCAGCCGTTTTTCTTTATTAATTTTTTGTCCAAGACTACTTCAAACTCCAAACCTAGTTGTCCTGTATCAGTCTTGGGACTTGGCCCTGAGTCCAATTTCGTAGGCCGTTTCTAATCAACCTGCCAAATTTCAGCCCGTTTCGACGTCGTCGCGGTAAATGACGAAATTGCCACTGGTGCGGTTTTTCTTTGTTTATTTTTTATCCAGCACTTTTTCAAACTCCAAAGTAGTTGTCCTATATCAGTCTCAGGACTCCACCCTGAGTCTAATTTCTCGAGCCATTTCCAATCAACCTGCCAAGTTTCAGCCCATTCTGACACCGTCTCGACAAATGACGAAATTGCTCCTCGCGCAGTTTTATTTTATTAATTTTCTGTCAAACACTTCTTCAAACTCCAAAGCTAGTTGTCCTATATCAGTCTCGAGACTCCTCCTCGAGTCCAATTTCTCTGGCCATTTCCAATCGACCTGCCAAATTTCAGCCCTTTCCGACACCATCGCGATAAATGACGAAATTGTCCCTGGTGCGGTTTTTTTTTTGTTAATTTCTATCCAATACTTCTTCAAACTCCAATGCTAGTTGTCCTACCAATCTCTGGACTCCATCCCAAGTCCAATTTTTCTGACCGTTTCCAATGAACCTACAAAATTTCAGCCCATTCCGACACCGTCGTGACAAATGATGAAATTGCCCTGGTGCGATTTTTCTTTGTTAATTTTCTGTCCTACACTTCTTCAAACTCCAAAGCCAGTTGACCTATATCATTCTCAGGACTCCACCTTGAGTACAATTTCTTGGGCGATTTCCAATCAACCTGCCAAATTTCAGATCATTTCGACACCATCGTGACAAATGACGAAATTGCCCCTCGTGCGATTTTTCTCTATTAGTTTTTTGTCCAACACTACTTCAAACTCCAAACCTAGTTGTCCTGTATCAGTCTCGGGACTTGACCTCGAGTCCAATTTGGTGGGCTGTTTCCAATCAACCTGCCAAATTTCAGCCCATTCTGATGCCGTCGCGGCAAATGACGAAATTACTACTGGTGCGATTTTTCTTTGTTAATTTCCTATCCAACACCTTTTCAAACTCCAAAGCTAGTCATCCTATATCAGTCTCATGACTCTACCATGAGTCCAATTTCTCGAGTCATTTCCAATCAACCTGCAAAATTTCAACCCATTCCGACACCGTCGCGACAAATGACGAAATTGCCCCTGGTGCGATTTTTCTTTGTTATTTTTCTTTCCAACACTTCTTCAAACTCCAGAGCTAGTTGTCCTATATCAGTCTTGGGACTCTACCCCATCCAATTTTTTGGGTCCTTTCCAATCAACCTGCCAAATTTCAGCCCATTAAGACACCGTCGTGACAAATGACTAAATTGCCCCTGGTGCGATTTTTCTTTGTTAATTTTCTTTCCAACACTTCTTCAAAATCCAAACCTAGTTGCCCTATTTCTATCTCGAGACTCCGCCTCGAGTCCAATTTCTCAGCCTGTTTCCAATCAACCTACCAAATTTCAGCCCATTTCGACACCATCGCGGCAAACGACGAAATTGCCCTTGGTGCAGTTTTTTTAATTAATTTTCTGTCAAACACTTCTTCAAAACTCAAAAGCTATTTGTCCTAGATCAGTCTTAGGACTCCGCCCCGAGTCCAATTTTTCTGGCCGTTTCCAATCAACCTGCCAAATTTCAGCCAATTCCGACACCTTCGAGACATATGACGAAATTGCCCCTGGTACGGTTTATCTTTGTTAATTTTTTGTCCACCACTTCTTTAAACTCCAAAGATAGTTGCCCTATATCTATCTCAGGACTCTGCCCCACGACCAATTTCTTCGACCATTTCCAATCGACCTATCGAATTTCAGCCCATTCCGACACCATCGCGACAAATGACGAAATTGCCCCTTGTGAGGTTTTTCTTAATTAATTTTTTGTCCAACACATCTTCAAAATCCAAGGCTATTTATCCTAGATCAATCTCCAAACTCTACCCTGGGTCCAATTTCTTGGGCCGTTTCGAATCAACCTGCCAAATTTCAGCCCATTCCAACACCGTCGCAACAAATGACGAAATTGCCCCTGGTGCATTTTTTCTTCGATAATTTTCTGTCCAACACTTCTTCAAACTCCAAAGCTAGTTGTCCTATATCAGTCTTAGGACTCTGCCCCAAGTCCAATTTCTTGAGCCGTTTCAAACCAACTTGCCAAATTTCAGCCCATTCCGAAATCGTCGCGACAAATGACGAAATTACCCCTGGTACATTTATTCTTTGGTAATTTTCTGTCCAACACTTCTTCAAACTTCAAATCTAGTTGTCCTATATCAGTCTCAGGACTCATCCTCGAGTCCAATTGCTCGGGCCATTTCCAATCAACATGCCAAATTTCAGCCCATTCAGACATCGTCGCGACAAATGACAAAATTGTCCCTGGTGCAGTTTTACTTTATTACTTTTCTGTCCAACACTTCTTCAAACACCAAAGCTATTTGTCCTATACTAGTCTTGAGACTCCATTTCGAGTCCAATTTCTTGGGCCGTTTCCAATCAACCTGCCAAATTTCAGCCCATTCCAACACCGTCGCGACAAATGACGAATTGCCCCTGATGCGGTTTATCTTTATTAATTTTCTATCCAACAATTCTTCAAACTCCAGAGCCAGTTGTCCTGTATCAGTCTCGGGACTCTACCTCGAGTCCAATTTCTCGGCCTGTTTCCAATCAACCCATCAAATTTCAGCCCATTCCGACACCATCGAGGCAAACGACGAAATGCCCCTGGTGCAGTTTTTCGTAATTAATTTTCTGTCCAACACTTCTTCAAACTCCAAAGCTATTTATCCTAGATCAGACTCTAGACTCTACCCCGAGTCCAATTTTTCTGGCTGTTTCCAATCAACCTACCAAATTTCAGCCAATTCCGACACCATCGCGACAAATGACAAAATTGCCCCTGTGCAGTTTATCTTTGTTAATGTTCTGTCCGACACTTCTTTGAAATCCAAAGCTAGTTGCCCTATATCTATCTCGAGACTCTATCCCGAGTCCAAATTCTCTGACCATTTCCAATCAACCTGCCAAATTTCAGTCCATTCCGACACCATCGCGACAAATGACGAAATTGCCCCTGGTACGATTTTTCTTAATTAATTTTCTGTGCAACACATCTTCAAACTCCAAAGCTATTTCTCCCAGATCAATCTCCAAACTCTGGCCCAAGTCCAATTTCTTAGGCCATTTCGAATCAACCTGCCAAATTTCAGCCCATTCTGACACCGTCCGATAAATGACGAAATCGCCACTGGTTCATTTTTTCTTCGGTAATTTTCTGTCCAACACTTCTTCAAACTCCAAAGCTAGTTGTCCTATATCAGTCTCAATACTCCACCCCAAGTCCAATTTCTCAGGCCATTTCGAATCAACTTGTCAAATTTCAGCCCATTCCGAACTTGTCGCGACAAGTGACGAAATTGCCCCTGGTGCGATTTTTCTTCGTTAATTTTCTGTCCAACACTTCTTCAAACTCCAAAGCTAGTTGTCCTATATCAATCTAGGGACTCTGCCCGAAGTCCATTTCTTGGACCATTTCCAATCAACCTACCAAATTTCAAACCATTTCGACACCGTCATGATAATGACGAAATTGTCCCTAGTGCAGTTTTCTTTATTAATTTTCTATCGAACACTACTTCAAACTCCAAAGCTAGTTGTTCTGTATCAGTCATGGGTCCAATTTCTCTCACCGTTTCTAATCAACCTGCCAAATTTCAGCCCATTCCGACGTCGTCGCGACAAATGACGAAATTGCCCCTGATGCGATTTTTCTTTGTTAATTTTCTGTCCAACAATTCTTCAAACTCCTGAGCTAGTTTTCCTATATCAGTCTCGGGACTCCACCTCGTGTCCAATTTTTTGGGCACTTTCCAATCAACCTGCCAAATTTCAGTCCATTCCGACACCGTCGTGACAAATGACGAAATTGCCCCTGGTGCGATTTTTCTTTGTTGATTTTCTGTCCAACACTTCTTCAAACTCCAAAGCTAGTTGCCCAATTTTTGTCTCGAGACTCCATCCCGAGTCTAATTTATTGGGTTGTTTCCAATCAACCCACCAAATTTCAGCCCATTCCGACACCATCGCGGCAAATGACGAAATTGTCCTCGGTGCAGTTTTTTAATTAATTTTCTGTCCAACACTTCTTCAAACTCCATAGCTATTTATCCTAGATCAGTCTTAGGACTCCGCCCCGAGTCCAATTTCTTGGGCCATTTCAAATCGACTAGCCAAATTTCAACCCGTTCCGACACCGTCGCGACAAATAACGAAATTGCCCCTGGAGTGCTTTTTCTTTGGTAATTTTCTGTCCAACACTTCTTCAAACTCCAAAGCTAGTTGTCCTATATCAGTCTCAAGATTCCTCCTCGAGTCCAATTTCTCGGGCCATTTCCAATCAACATGCCAAATTTCATCCAGTTCCGAAACCGTCGCGACAAATGACGAGATTGCCCCTGGTGCGTTTATTCTTTGGTAATTTTCTGTCCAACACTTCTTCCAACTCCAAATCTAGTTGTCCTATATCAGTCTTAGGACTCCTCCTCGAGTCCAATTTCTCGGGTCATTTCCAATCAACCAGCCAAAGTTCAGCCCATTCTGACACCATCGCGGCAAATAACAAAATTGCCCCTAGTGTGGTCTTTCTTAATTAATTTTTTGTCCAACACTTCTTCGAACTCCGAGCTATTTGTCCTAGATAAGTCTTAGGACTCTGCCTCGAGTCCAATTTCTTTGGCCGTTTCGAATCAACCTGCCAAATTTCAGCCCATTCTGACACCGTCGCGACAAATGACGATATTACACCAGGTCCGATTCTTCTTTGTTAATTTTCTGTCCGACACTTCATCAAGCTCCAAAGCTAGTTGTCCTATATCAATCTCAGGATTCCTCCTCGAGTCTAATTTCTTGGGCCGTTTCCAATCAACATGCGAAATTTCATCCCGTTCCGAAACCGTCGCGACAAATGACGAAATTGCCCCTGGTGCGTTTATTCTTTGGTAATTTTCTGTCCAACACTTCTTCAAATTCCAAATCTAGTTGCCCTATATCAGTCTCAGGACTCCTCCTTGAGTTCAATTTCTCAGGCCGTTTCCAATCAACCTACCAAATTTCAGCCCATTCTGACACTGTCGCGACAAATGACGAAATTGACCCTGGTGCGAGTTTTCTTTGTTAATTTTCTGTCCAACACTTCTTCAAACTCCAAACCTAGTTGTCCAATATCAATCTCGGGACTCCACTCCATGTCCAATTTTTTGGCCATTTGCCAAATTTTAGCCAATTCCCACACTGTCGCGAGAAATGACGAAATTGCACCAGCTCCGATTCTTCTTTGTTAATTTTCTGTCCGACACTTTTTCAAACTCCAAAGCTAGTTGTCCTATATCAGTCTCAAGATTCGGCCTCGAGTCCAATTTCTCGGGTTGTTTCCAATCAACCTGCCAAATTTCAGCCCATTCCGACACCACCGTGACAAATGACGAAATTTCCCCTCGTGCGGTTTTTCTTTATTAATTCTTTGTCCAACACTACTTCAAACTCCAAAGCTAGTAGTCCTGTATTAGTCTCAAGACTTTGCCCCAAGTCCAATTTCTCGGGCTGTTTCCAATCAACCTACAAAATTTTAGCCCATTCCGACGTCGTCGCGACAAATGACGAAATTGCCCCTGATGCGATTTTTCTTTGTTAATTTTCTGTCCAACAATTCTTCAAACTCCTGAGCTAGTTTTCCTATATCAGCCTCGGGACTCCACCCCGTGTCCAATTTTTTGGGCACTTTCCAATCAACCTGCCAAATTTCAGTCCATTCCGACACCGTCGTGACAAATGACGAAATTGCCCCTGGTGCGATTTTTCTTTGTTGATTTTCTGTCCAACACTTCTTCAAACTCCAAAGCTAGTTGCCCAATTTTTGTCTCAAGACTCCATCTCGAGTCTAATTTATTGGGTTGTTTCCAATCAACCCACCAAATTTCAGCCCATTCCGACACCATCGCGGCAAATGACGAAATTGTCCCCGGTGCAGTTTTTTTTAATTAATTTTCTATCCAACACTTCTTCAAACTCCATAGCTATTTATCCTAGATCAGTCTCAGGACTCCACCCCGAGTCCAATTTCTTGGGCCATTTCAAATCGACCAGCCAAATTTCAACCCGTTCCGACACCGTCGCGACAAATAACGAAATTGCCCCTGGAGTGCTTTTTCTTTGGTAATTTTCTGTCCAACACTTCTTCAAACTCCAAAGCTAGTTGTCCTATATCAGTCTCAAGATTCCTCCTCGAGTCCAATTTCTCGGGCCATTTCCAATCAACATGCCAAATTTCATCCCGTTCCGAAACCGTTGCGACAAATGACGAAATTGCCCCTGGTGCGTTTATTCTTTGGTAATTTTCTGTCCAACACTTCTTCAAACTCCAAATCTAGTTGTCCTATATCAGTCTTAGGACTCCTCCTCAAGTCCAATTTCTCGGGTCGTTTCCAATCAACCTGCCAAAGTTCAGCCCATTCCGACACCATCGCGGCCAATAACAAAATTGCCCCTAGTGTGGTCTTTCTTAATTAATTTTCTGTCCAACACTTCTTCGAACTCTGAGCTATTTGTCCTAGATAAGTCTTAGGACTCTACCTCGAGCAATTTCTTCGGCCGTTTCGAATCAACCTGCCAAATTTCAGCCCATTCTGACACCGTCGCGACAAATGACGAAATTACACCAGGTCCGATTCTTCTTTGTTAATTTTCTGTCCGACACTTCATCAAGCTCCAAAGCTAGTTGTCCTATATCAATCTCAGGATTCCTCCTCGAGTCTAATTTCTTGGGCCGTTTCCAATCAACAAGCGAAATTTCATCCCGTTCCGAAACCGTCGCGACAAATGACGAAATTGCCCCTGGTGCGTTTATTCTTTGGTAATTTTCTGTCCAACACTTCTTCAAACTCCAAATCTAGTTGCCCTATATCAGTCTCAGGACTCCTCCTTGAGTTCAATTTCTCAGGCCGTTTCCAATCAACCTACCAAATTTCAGCCCATTCTGACACTGTCGCGACAAATGACGAAATTGACCCTGGTGCGAGTTTTTTTTGTTAATTTTCTGTCCAACACTTCTTCAAACTCCAAACCTAGTTGTCCAATATCAATCTCGCGACTCGACTCCATGTCCAATTTTTTGGCCATTTGCCAAATTTTAGCCAATTCCCACACTGTCGCGAGAAATGACGAAATTGCACCAGGTCCGATTCTTCTTTGTTAATTTTCTGTCCGACACTTCTTCAAACTCCAAAGCTAGTTGTCCTATATCAGTCTCAAGATTCAGCCTCGAGTCCAATTTCTCGGGTTGTTTCCAATCAACCTGCCAAATTTCAGCCCATTTCGACACCACCGTGACAAATGACGAAATTTTCCCTGGTGCGGTTTTTCTTTATTAATTCTTTGTCCAACACTACTTTAAACTCCAAAGCTAGTAGTCCTGTATTAGTCTCAAGACTTCGCCCCAAGTCCAATTTCTCGGGCTGTTTCCAATCAACCTACAAAATTTTAGCCCATTCCGACGTCGTCGCGACAAATGACGAAATTGCCCCTGGTGCGGTTTTTCTTTATTAATTTTCTGTCCAACACTTCTTCAAACTCCAAAGCTATTTGTCCTATATCAGTCTCAGGACTTGGCCCTGAGTCCAATTTCTTAGGCCTTTTCCAATCAACCTGCCATATTTCAGCCCATTATGACACCGTCACGGCAAATGATGAAATTTCCCCTGGTAAGGTATTTCTTTGTTAATTTTCTGTCCAACACTTCTTTGAACTCCAAAGTGAGTTGTCCTATATCAGTCCTGAGACTCCACCCTGAGTCCAATTTCTCGGGCCGTTTCCAATTAACCTGTCGAATTTAAGCCCATTCCGACACCGTTGCGAAAAATGACGAAATTGCCCCCAATCTGGTTTTTCTTTATTAATTTTCTATCCAGCTCTTTTTCAAACTCCAAAGCTAGTTGTCCTATGTCTATCTCAGGACTCTATGCCACATCCACTTTCTCAAGAGATTTCCATACAACCTATGAAATTTCAGCTCATTCCGATACCGTCACGACAAATGACGAAATTACCCCTGGTGCGATTTTTCTTTGTTAATTTTCTATCCCACACTTCTTCAAACTCCAAAGCTAGTTATCCTATATCAATCTAGGGACTCTGCCCTGAGTCCAATTTCTCGGGCTATTTCCAATCAACCTACCAAAATTTCAGCCCATTTCGATGTCGTCGCGGCAAATGACGAAATTGCCCCTGTTGTGGTCTTTCTTCGTTAAATTTCTGTCCAACACTTCTTTAAACTCCAAAGCTTGTTGTCCTATATCAGTCTTAGGACTCTGTCCCAAGTCCAATTTCTCTGGCCGTTTCCAATGAACCTGCCAAATTTCAGCCCATTCCGACACCGTCACGACAAATGACGAAATTGCCCCTAGTGCGGTTTTTCTTTGTTAATTTTCTGTCTAGCACTTCTTTAAACTCCAAAGCTAGTTGTCCTATTTCAGTCCTAGGACTTTGCCTTGACTCCAATTTGGCGGGCCGTTTCCAATCAACCATGCCAAATTAAAGTCCATTTCGGTACCGTCGCGACAAGTGACAAAATCACCCCTGGTGCGATTTTTCTTTGTTAATTTTCTTTCCAACACTTCTTCAAACTCCAAAGCCAGTTGTTCTATATTAATCTGGGGAGTCCACCCCGAGTCCAATTTCTCGGGCCGTTTCCAGTCAACCTACCAAATTTCAGACCATTTCACCGTCGCGACAAATGACGAAATTGCCCCTGGTGCAGTTTTTCTTTATTAATTTTTTGTCGAACAATACCTCAAACTCCAAAGCTAGTTGTCCTGTATCAGTCATGGGACTTGGCCTTGGGTCTAATTTCTCGGGCTGTTTCTAATCAACCTGCCAAATTTTAGCCCATTCTGACACAGTCGCGACAAATGACGAAATTGCCCCTGATGTGATTTTTCTTTGTTAATTTTCTGTCCAACAATTCTTCAAACACCAGAGCTGGTTGTCCTATATCAGTCTTGAGACTCTACCTCGAGTCCAATTTTTTGGGCCCATTCCAATCAACCTGCCAAATTTCTGCCCATTCCGACACCGTCGTGACAAATGACGAAATTGGCCTTGGTGCGATTTTTCTTTGTTAATTTTTTGTCCAACACTTCTTCAAACTCCAAAGCTAGTTGCCCTATTTTTGCCTCAAGACTCTATCTCGAGTCCAATTTCTAGGGTTGTTTCCAATCAACCTGACAAATTTTAGCCCATTCCGACACCATCGCGACAAATGACGAAATTGCCCCTGGTGCGGTTTTTCTTTATTAATTTTCCGTCCAACACTTCTTCAAACTCCAAAGCTATTTGTCCTAGATCAGTCTCAGGACTCCACCACAAGTCCAATTTCTCGGGCCTTTTTGAATCAAATTGCGAAATTGCAGCCCGTTCCGACACCATCGCGACAAATGACGAAATTGCCCCTGGTGCGTTTTTTCTTTGATAATTTTCTGTCCAACACTTCTTCAAACTCCAAAACTAGTTGTCCGATATCAGTCTCAGGACTCCACATTGAGTCCAATTTCTTGGGCCATTTCAAATCAACCTGCCAATATTCAGCCCAGTCCGACACCGTCGTGACAAATGACAAAATTGCCCCTAGTGCGGTTTTTCTTTTTTAATTTTCTATCCAACACTTCTTCAAATTCTAATGCTATCCTATATCAGTCTTGACTCTGCCTTGAGTCCAATTTCTTAGGCCGTTTCCAATCAACCTGCCAAATTTCTGACCATTCCGACACCGTCGCAACAACTGACAGAATTACCCCTCGTACAGTTTTTCCTTGTTAAATTTCTGTCCAACACTTCTTCAAACTCCAAAGCTAGTTGCCCTATATCAGTCTCAAGACTCCATCCTGGGTCCAATTTTTTGGGTTGTTTCCAATCAACCTGCCAAATTTCAGCCCATTTCGACACAGTCGCGACAAATGACGAAATTGCCCTTGGTGCAGTTTTTCTTCATTAATTTTTTGTTCAACATTTCTTCAAACTCCAAAGATAGTTGTCATGTATCAATCCTAGGACTTTGCCGAAAATCCAATTTCTCGGGCCGTTTCCAATCAACCTGCCAAATTTCACCCCATTCCGATGCCGTCACGGCAAATGACGAAATTGGCCCTGGTGCGATTTTTCTTTGTCAATTTCTGTCCAACACTTCTTCAAACTCCAAAGCTAGTTGTCCTAAATCAGTCTCAGCACTCCTCCTCGAGTCCAATTTATCGGTCCTTTTCCAATCAACCAGCCAAATTTCTGACCTTTCCGACACCGTCGCGGCAAATTATGAAATTGCCCCTGGTGCGATTTTTCTTTGTTAAATTTCAGTCCAACACTTCTTCAAACTCCAAAGCTGGTTGTCCTATATCAGTCTCAGGACTCTATCCTGGGTCCAATTTTTTGAGCTGTTTCCAATCAAACTGCCAAATTTCAACCCATTCCCACACCGTCGTGACAAATGACGAAATTGCCCCAGGTGCGATTTTTCTTTATTAATTTTCTGTCCAACACTCCTTCAAACTCCAAAGCTAGTTGTCCTATATCAGTCTCATGACTCGGCCTCAAGTCCAATTTCTCAGGCTGTTTCCAATCAACCTGCCAAATTTCAGCCCATTTCGACACCGTCACGACAAATGATGAAATTGCCCCAGGTGTAGTTTTTCTTTATTAATTTTTTGTCCAACACTTCTTCAAACTCCAAAGCTAGTTGTCCTATATCAGTCTTAGGACTTCGCCTCGAGTCCAATTTCTTGAGCCGTTTGCGATCAACCTGCCAAATTTCACCCCATTCCGACGCTGTCACGGTAAATGACGAAATTGCCCCTAGTGCGATTTTTCTTTATCAATTTCTGTCCAAAACTTCTTCAAACTCTAAAGCTAGTTGTCCTAAATTAGTCTCGAAACTCCTCCTCGAGTCCAATTTCTTGGTCCTTTTCCAATCAACCAGCCAAATTTCTGACCTTTCCTACACCGTCGCGACAAATTATGAAATTGCCCCTGGTGCGGTTTTTCTTTGTTAAATTCTGTCCAACACTTCTTCAAAATCCAAAGCTTGTTGTCCTATATCTGTCTCAAGACTCGGCCTCGAGTCCAATTTCTTGGGCTATTTCCAATCAACCTTCCAAATTTCAGCCCATTCCAACACCATCGCGAGAAATGACGAAATTGCCCCTGGTTTGGTTTTTCTTTGTTGATTTTCTGTCCAACACTTCTTCAAGCTCCAAAACTACCATTTCGACACCGTCACGACAAATGACGAAATTGCCCCTGGATTGGTTTTTCTTTGTTGATTTTCTGTCCAACACTTCATCAAACTCCAATGCTAGATGTCCTATATCAGTCTCAGTACTCCGCCTTGAGTCCAATTTCTTGGGCCGTTTTCAATCAACCCGTCAAATTTAAGCCCATTCCGACACCATCGTGACAAATGACGAAATTGCCCCTAGTACGGTTTTTCTTTGTTAATTTTCTGTCCAACAATTCTTCAAACTCCAAAGCTAGTTTTCCTATATCAGTCTTAGGACTCCACCTCGAGTGCAATTTCTCAGGCCGTTTCCGATCAACCTGCAAAATTTCAGTCCATTCTTACATCGCAGCGACAAATTATGAAATTGCCCCTGGTGCGGTTAATCTTTGTTCATTTTCTGTCCAACACTTCTTCAAACTCCAAAGCTAGTTGTCTTTTATTAGTCTTGTGACCCTGCATCCAATCTAATTTTTCAGGCCATTTCCAATCAACCTATCAAATTTCAGCCCATTCCGACACCGTCGCAACAAATGACAAAATTACCCCAGGTGCGATTTTTCTTTGTTCATTTTCTGTCCAACACTTCATCAAAGTCCATAGCTAGTTGTCCTATAAAAGTCTCAAGACTCCACCTCGAGTTCAATTTCTCGGGCCGTTTCCAATCAACCTGCCGAATTTCAGCCTATTCCGGCATCGTCGTGACAAATGATGAAATTGCCCGTAGTGTAGTTTTTCTATGTTAATTTTCTGTCCAACACTTCTTCAAACTTCAAAGCTAATTGTCCTATATCAACCTCGGGACTCTGCCCCAAGTCCAATTTCTCGGGCAATTTCCAATCGACCTGCCAAATTTCAGCAGCCCATTCCGGCACCATCGCGACAAATGACAAAATTGCCCCGATGCGGTTTTTCATTATTAATTTTCTAACCAAAACTTCTTCAAACTCCAAAGCTAGTTGCCTTATATCAATCTCGTGACTCTGCCCCGAGTCCAATTTCTTGGGCCATTTCCAATCAACCTATCAAATTTCAGCCCATTTCGACACCGTCACGACAAATGATAAAATTGCCCTTGGTGCGGTTTTTCTTTGCTAATTTTCTGTCCAACATTTCTTGAAACTCCATAGCTAGTTGTCCTATATTAGTCTTGGGACTCCACCCCAAGTCCAATTTCTCGGGTCGTTTCCAATCAACCTGTCGAATTTTAGCCTATTCCGGCGCTATCGTGATAAATGATGAAATTGCCCCTGATGCGGTTTTTCTTTGTTAATTTTCTGCCCCAACACTTCTTCAAACTCCAAAGCTAGTTGTCCTATATTAGTCTCAAGGCTTCGCACTGAGTCCAATTTCTCAGGCCATTTCCAATCAACCTGCAAAATTTCAGCCCATTCCGACACCGTCGCGACAAATTACAAAATTGCCTCTGGTGTGGTTTCTCTTTGTCAATTTTCTATCTAATACTTCTTCAAACTCCAAAGCTAGTTGTCCTATATCAGTCTTGGGACTCTGCCTCGAGTCCAATTTCTCGGTCCAATTCCAATTAACCTGCCAAATTTTAAGCCATTCCACACCGTCGCGACAAATGACGAAATTGCCCCTGGTGCAGTTTGTCTTTGTTAATTTTCTGTCCAACACTTCTTCACACTCCAAAGCTAGTTATCCTATATCAGTCTTAGTACTCTGCCTCGAGTCCAATTTCTCGGGCCGTTATCAACCTGCCAAATTTCAGCCTATTCCGACACCGTCGCGACAAATGACGAAATAGCCCCTGGTGCGATTTTTCTTTGTTAACTTTCTGTCGAACACTTTTTCAAACTCCAAAGCTAGTTGTCGAATATCAGTCTTTGGATACCACCCCAAGTAAAATTTCTTGGGCTATTTCCAATCAACCTGTCAAATTTCAACCCGTTCCAACACCCTCGCGACAAATGACGAAATTGCCCCTGGTGCAATTTTTCTTTGTTAATTTTCTATCGAACACTTTTTAAACTCCAAAGCTAGTTGTTGAATATTAGTCTTAGGACTCTGCCCCAAGTCCAATTTCTCGGGCTGTTTCCAATCAACCTGTCAAATTTCAGCCCGTTCCGACACCCTCGCGACAAATGACGAAATTGCACCTTGTGCGATTTTTCTTTGTTAATTTTCTGTCTAACAATTATTCAAGCTCCATAGCTAGTTGTCCTGTATCAGTCTTGAGACTCTGTCTCGAGTCTAATTTCTTGGGCCTTTCCAATGGACCTACCAAATTTTAGCCCATTCCGACACCGTCGCAACAAATGACAAAATTGCCCTTTGTGATGTTTTTCTTTGTTAATTTTTCGTCCAACTTCTTCAAACTCCAAAGATAGTTATCCCATATCAATCTCGGGACTCCACCTTGAGTCCAATTTCTCGGGTCGTTTCCAATCAACCGGCCAAATTTCAGCCCATTGCGACACAATCGCGACAAATGACGAAATTACCCCCGGTACGATTTTTTTTTTATATTCCTTTCAACACTTCTTCAAACTCCAAAGCTAGTTGTCCTATATTAGTCTCAAGACTCCACCCTGAGTCTAATTTCATGGGCCCTATCCAATCAACCTACCAAATTTCAACCCATTCCGACACCGTCACGACAAATGACCAAATTGCCTCTAGTGCAGTTTTTCTTTGTTAATTTTCTGTCCAACAATTTTTCAAACTCCAAAGCTAGTTGTCCTATATCAGTCTCGAGACTCTGCCCCAAGTCCAATTTCTTAGGCCGCTTCCAATCAACTTGACAAATTTCAGTCCATTCCGACACCTTCGCGGCAAATGACGAAATTGCCCCTGGTGCAGTTTTTCTTTGTTAATTTTCTGTCCAACACTTCTTCAAACTCCAACGCTATTTGTCCTATATCATCTTAGGGACTTTTCCTTGAGTCCAATTTCTCAGGCCGTTCCCAATCAACCTACCATATTTCAGCCCATTCCGACGCCGTTGCGGCAAATGACGAAATTGCCCCTGGTGCGGTTTTTCTTTGTTAATTTTTTGTCCAACACTTCTTTAAACTCCAAAGCTAGTTACCCTATGTCTATCTCAGGGCTCTACCCCAAGTCCAATTTCTTGGGCCATTTCCAATGAACCTGCCAAATTTCAGCCCATTCCGACACCATCGCGACGAATGATGAAATTGCCCCTGGTACGGTTTTTCTTAATTAATTTTTTGTCCAATACTTCTTCAAACTCCAAAGCTATTTGTCCTAGATCAGTCTCAAGACTTCTCCTCTAGTCTAATTTCTCAGGCCATTTCCAATCAACCTTCCAAATTTTAGCTCATTCCGACACCGTGGCGATCAATGACGAAATTGCCCCTGGTTCATTTTTTCTTTCGTAATTTTCTATCCAACACTTCTTCAAATTCCAAAGCTAGTTGTCCTATATCAGTCTCAGGACTCCTCCTCGAGTCCAATTTCTTGGGCCGTTTCCAATTAACCTGCCATATTTCATCCCATTCCGACGCTGTCGCGGTAAACGACGAAATTGCCCCTGGTGCGATTTTTCTTTGTTAATTTTCTGTCCAACACTTCTTTAAACTCCAAAGCTAGTTACCCTATATCTATCTCAGAGCTCCACCCCAAGTCCAATTTCTTGGGCCATTTTCAATGAACCTGCCAAATTTCAACCCATTCCGACACCATCGCGACAAATGACTAAATTGCCCCTGGTGCGGTTTTTCTTAATTAATTTTTTGTCCAACACTTCTTCAAACTCCAAAGCTATTTGTCCTAGATCAGTCTCAAGACTTCTCCTGTAGTCTAATTTCTCAGGCCGTTTCCAATCAACCTTCCAAATTTCAGCCCATTCCGACACCGTCACGACAAATGACGAAATTGCCCCTGGTTCATTTTTTCTTTGGTAATTTTCTATCCAACACTTCTTCAAACTCCAAAGCTAGTTGTCCTATATCAGTCTGAGGACTCCTCCTCGAGTCCAATTTTTCAGGCCGTTTCCAATCAACCTGCTAAATTTCAGTCCATTCTGACACCGTCGCGGCAAATGATGAAATTGCCCCTGGTGCAGTTTTTCTTTGTTAATTTTCTGTCCAACACTTCTTCAAACTCCAAAGCTATTTGTCCTATATCAGCCTAGGGAATTTTCCTTGAGTCCAATTTCTCCATCCGTTCCCAATCAACCTGCCATATTTCAGCCCATTCCGATGCCGTCGTGGCAAATGACGAAATTGCCCCTGGTGCGGTTTCTCTTTGTTAATTTTCTGTCCAACACTTCTTTAAACTCCAAAGCTAGTTACCCTATATCTATCTCAGGGCTCCACCCCAAGTCCAATTTCTTGGGCTATTTCCAATGAACCTACCAAATTTCAGCCCATTCCGACACCATCGCGACAAATGACGAAATTGCCCCTGGTGCGGTTTTTCTTAATTAATTTTTTGTCCAACACTTCTTCAAACTCCAAAGATATTTGTCCTAGATTAGTCTCAAGACTTCTCCTCTAGTCTAATTTCTTGGGCCGTTTCCAATCAACCTTCCAAATTTCAGCCCATTCTGACACCGTCGCGACAAATGACGAAATTGTCCCTGGTTCATTTTTTCTTTCGTAATTTTCTGTCCAACACTTCTTCAAACTCCAAAGCTAGTTGTCCTATGTCAGTCTCAAGACTCCTCGAGTCTAATTTCTCAGGCCGTTTCCAATCAGCCCGCCAAATTTCAGCCCATTCCGACACCGTCGCGACAAATGACGAAATTGCCCATGGTGCAGTTTTTTCTTTGTTAATTTCTATCCAACACTTCTTCAAACTCCAAAGCTTGTTGTCCAATATCAATCTCGAGACTCCACCCCAAGTCCAATTTTTTAGGCCGTTTTCGATGAACCTGCAAAATTTTAGCCCATTCCGACACCGTCGCGACAAATGATGAAACTGCCTTGGTGCTGTTTTTCTTTGTTAATTTTCAGTCCAACACTTCTTCAAGCTCCAAAACTAGTTGCTGTATATCAGTCTTGGGACTCTGGCTTGAGTCTAATTTCTTGGGTGATTTCCAATCAACCTACCAAATTTCAGATCATTTCGACACCGTCACGACAAATGACGAAATTGCCCCTTGTGCAATTTTTCTTTATTAATTTTCTGTCCAACACTACTTCAAACTCCAAACCTAGTTGGCGTGTATCAGTCTTAGGACTTGGCCCTGAGTCCAATTTTGTGGGCCATTTCCAATCAACCTGCCAAATTTCAGCCCATTTCGACGCTGTCACGACAAATGACAAAATTGCCACTGGTGCGGTTTTTCTTTGTTAATTTTCTATCCAACACTTCTTCAAACTCCAAAGCTAGTTGTCCTATATCAGTCTCAGGACTCCACCTCGAGTTCAATTTCTCGAGCCATTTCCTATCAACCTTCCAAATTTCAGCCCATTAAGACACCGTCGCAACAAATGACGAAATTGCCCCTGGTGCGGTTTTTCTTTACTAATTTTCTGTGCAACACTTCTTCAAACTCCAAAGCTAGTTGCCCTATATCTGCCTTGGGACTCCACCTCGAGTCCGATTTCTCAGGCCGTTTCCAATCAACCTACCAAATTTCAGCTAATTTCGACACCATCACGACAAATGACGAAATTGCCCTTGGTGCGATTTTTCTTAATTAATTTTCTGTCCAACACTTCTTTGAACTCCAAAGCTATTTGTCCTAGATCAGTCTCAGGACTCCACCTCGAGTCCAATTTTTTCGGGCCATTTCCAATCAACCTGCCAAATTTAAGCCCATTCTGAAATCGTCGTGACAAATGACGAAATTGCCCCTAGTGCAGTTTGTCTTTGTTAATTTTTTGTCCAACACTTCTTTAAACTTCAAAGCTAGTTGTCCTATATCTATCCCAGGGCTCCACCCTAAGTCCAATTTCTCGGGCCATTTCCAATCAACCTGCCAAATTTCAGCCCATTCCCACACCATCGCGTCAAATGACGAAATTGCCCCTGGTGCGATTTTTCTTAATTAATTTTCTGTCCAACCCTTCTTCAAACTCCAAAGCTATTTGTCCTAGATCAGTCTCAGGACTTCGCCCCGAGTCCAATTTCTCTGGCCATTTCGAACCAACCTGCCAAATTTTAGTCCATTCCGACACCGTCGTGACAAATGATGAAATCGCCCCTTGTGCATTTTTTCTTTGGTAATTTTTTGCCCAACACTTCTTCAAACTCCAAAGCTAGTTGTCCTATATCAGTCATAGGACTCCTCCTCGAGTCCAATTTTTCAAGCCATTTTCAATAAACCTGCCAAATTTCAGCCCTTTCCGACACCGTCGCGACGAATGATGAAATTGCCCTTGGTGCGGTTTTTCTTTATTAATTTCTGTCCAACACTTCTTCAAACTCCAATGCTAGTTGTCCTACTAGTCTCGGGACTCCACCCTAAGTCCAATTTTTTCGGCCGTTTCCAATGAACCTGCAAAATTTCAACCCATTCCGACACCGTCGCAAAAAATGATGAAATTGCCCTGGTGCGGTTTTTCTTTGTTAATTTTCTGTCCAACACTTCTTCGAACTCCAAAGATAGTTGCCCTATATCATTCTTGGGACTCTACCTTAAGTACAATTTCTCGGGTGATTTCCAAAATTTCAAATCATTTCGACACCGTCGTGACAAATAACGAAATTGCCCCTGGTGCGGTTTTTCTTTATTAATTTTTTGTCCAACACTACTTCAAACTCCAAACCTAGTTGTCCTGTATCAGTCTTGGGACTTGGCCCTGAGTCCAATTTCGTAGGCCGTTTCCAATCAACCTGCCAAATTTCAGCCCATTTCGACGTCGTCGCGGTAAATGACGAAATTGCCACTGGTGCGGTTTTTCTTTGTTTATTTTTTATCCAGCACTTTTTCAAACTCCAAAGTAGTTGTCCTATATCAGTCTCAGGACTCCACCCTGAGTCTAATTTCTCGAGCCATTTCCAATCAACCTGCCAAGTTTCAACCAATTCTGACACCGTCTCGACAAATGACGAAATTGCTCCTCGTGCAGTTTTATTTTATTAATTTTCTGTCAAACACTTCTTCAAACTCCAAAGCTAGTTGTCCTATATCAGTCTCGGGACTCCTCCTCGGGTCCAATTTCTCTGGCCATTTCCAATCAACTTGCCAAATTTCAGCCCTTTCCGACACCATCGCGATAAATGACGAAATTGTCCCTGGTGCGGTTTTTTATTAATTTCTATCCAACACTTCTTCAAACTCCAATGCTAGTTGTCCTACCAGTCTCTGGACTCCATCCCAAGTCCAATTTTTCTGACCGTTTCCAATGAACCTACAAAATTTCAACCCATTCCGACACCGTCGCGACAAATGATGAAATTGCCCTGGTGCGATTTTTCTTTGTTAATTTTCTGTCCTACACTTCTTCAAACTCCAAAGCGAGTTGACCTATATCATTCTCGGGACTCCACCTTGAGTACAATTTCTTGGGCGAGTTCCAATCAACCTGCCAAATTTCAGATCATTTCGACACCATCGTGACAAATGACGAAATTGCCCCTCGTGCGATTTTTCTCTATTAGTTTTTTGTCCAACACTACTTCAAACTCCAAACCTAGTTGTCCTGTATCAGTCTCGAGACTTGACCTCGAGTCAAATTTGGTGGGCTGTTTCCAATCAACCTGCGAAATTTCAGCCCATTCTGACGCCGTCGCGGCAAATGACGAAATTGCTACTGGTGTGATTTTTCTTTGTTAATTTCCTATCCAACACTTTTTCAAACTATAAAAAGCTAGTCGTCCTATATCAGTCTCATGACTCTACCACGAGTCCAATTTCTCGAGTCATTTCCAATCAACCTGCAAAATTTCAACCCATTCCGACACCGTCGCGACAAATGACGAAATTGCCCCTGGTGCGATTTTTCTTTGTTATTTTTCTTTCCAACACTTCTTCAAACTCCAGAGCTAGTTGTCCTATATCAGTCTTGGGACTCTACCCCATCCAATGTTTTGGGTCCTTTCCAATCAACCTGCCAAATTTCAGCCCATTGAGACACCGTCGTGACAAATGACGAAATTGCCCCTGGTGCGATTTTTTTTTGTTAATTTTCTTTCCAACACTTCTTCAAAATCCAAACCTAGTTGCCCTATTTCTATCTCAAGACTCTGCCTTGAGTCCAATTTCTCAGCCTGTTTCCAATCAACCTGCCAAATTTCAGCCCATTCCGACACCATCGTGGCAAACGACGAAATTGCCCTTCGTGCAGTTTTTTTAATTAATTTTCTGTCCAACACTTCTTCAAAACTCAAAAGCTATTTGTCCTAGATCAGTCTTAGGACTCCGCCCCGAGTCCAATTTTTCTGGCCGTTTCCAATCACCCTGCCAAATTTCAGCCAATTCCGACACCGTCGAGACATATTACGAAATTGCCCCTGATGCGGTTTATCTTTGTTAATTTTTTGTCCAACACTTCTTTAAACTCCAAAGCTAGTTGCCCTATATCTATCTCAGGACACTGCCCCACGACCAATTTCTTCAACAGTTTCCAATCGACCTATCGAATTTCAACCCATTCCGACACCATCGCGACAAATGACGAAATTGCCCCTTGTGAGGTTTTTCTTAATTAATTTTTTGTCCAACACATTTTCAAAATCCAAAGCTATTTATCCTAGATCAATCTCCAAACTCTACCCCGGGTCCAATTTCTTGGGCCGTTTCGAATCAACCTGCCAAATTTCAGCCCATTCCAACACCGTCGCGACAAATGACGAAATTGCCCCTGGTGCATTTTTTCTTCGGTAATTTTCTGTCCAACACTTCTTCAAACTCCAAAGCTAGTTGTCCTATATCAGTCTCAGGACTCCGCCCCAAGTCCAATTTCTTGAGCCGTTTCAAATCAACCTGCCAAATTTCAACCCATTCCGAAATCGTCGCAACAAATGACGAAATTGCCCCTGGTGCATTTATTCTTTGGTAATTTTCTGTCCAACACTTCTTCAAACTCCAAATCTAGTTGTCCTATATCAGTCTCAGGACTCATCCTCGAGTCCAATTTCTCGGGCCATTTCCAATCAACATGCCAAATTTCAGCCCATTCTGACACCGTCGTGACAAATGACGAAATTGCCCCTGGTTCGGTTTTTCTTTATTAATTTTCTGTCCAACACTTATTCAAACTCCAAAGCTAGTTGTCATATATCAGTCTCAAGACTTCGCCCCAAGTCCAATTTTTCTGGCCATTTCCAATCAACCTGCCAAATTTCAGCCCATTCCCACACCGTCGCGACAAATGACGAAATTGCACCAGGTCCAATTTTTCTTTGTTAATTTTCTGTCCGACACTTCTTCAAACTCCAAAGCTAGTTGTCCTATATCAATCTCAGGACTCGGCCTCGAGTCCAATTTCTCGGGCTGTTTCCAATCAACTTGCCAAATTTCAGCCAATTTCGACACAGTCGCAACAAATGACAAAATTACCCCTCATGTGATTTTTCTTTATTAATTTTTTGTCCAACACTTCTTCAAACTCCAAAGCTAGCTGTACTATATCAGCCTTAGGACTTTACCCCAAGTCCAATTTCTCGGGCCGTTTCCAATCAACCTGCCAAATTTCAACCCATTCCGTAGACGTCGCGGCAAATTACAAAATTGCCCTTGGTGAGATTTTTCTTTATTAAATTTCTACCCAACACTACTCCAAACTCCAAACCTATTTGTCCTATATCAGTCTTGGTACTTGGCCTATTGTCCAATTTCGTGGGCCGTTTCCAATCAACTTGCCAAATTTCATCCCATTCCGACGCCGTCACGGCAAATGACGAAATTGCCACTGGTGCGATTTTTCTTTGTTAATTTTGTATCCAACACTTTTTCAAACTCCAAAGCTAGTTGTCCTATATCAGTCTCAGGACTCCACCTTGAGTCCAATTTCTTGAGCCATTTCCAATCAACATGCCAAATTTCAGCCCATTCAGACATCGTTGCGACAAATGACAAAATTGTCCCTAGTGCAGTTTTACTTTATTACTTTTCTGTCCAACACTTCTTCAAACACCAAAGCTAGTCATTCTATACTAGTCTTGAGACTCCATTCCGAGTCCAATTTCCCGGGCCGTTTCTAATCAACCTGCCAAATTTCAGCCCGTTCCAACACCGTCGCGACAAATGACGAAATTATCCCTGATGCGGTTTTTCTTTACTAATTTTCTATCCAACAATTCTTCAAACTCCAGAGCCAGTTGTCCTGTATCAACCTTGGGACTCTACCTTGAGTCCAATTTCTCGGCCTGTTTCCAATCAACCTGCCAAATTCCAGCCCATTTCGACACCATCGAGGCAAATGACGAAATGCCCCTGGTGCAGTTTTTCTTAATTAATTTTCTGTCCAACACTTCTTCAAACTCCAAAGCTATTTATCCTAGATCAGACTCAGGACTCTGCCCCAAGTCCAATTTTTCTGGCTGTTTCCAATCAACCTACCAAATTTCAGCCAATTTCGACACCGTCGCGACAAATGACAAAATTGCCCCCGGTGCAGTTTATCTTTGTTAATTTTCTGTCCAACACTTCTTTGAAATCCAAAGCTAGTTGCCCTATATCTATCTCGAGACTCTACCCTAAGTCCAAATTCTCCGACCATTTCCAATCAACCTGCCAAATTTCAGTCCATTCCGACACCATCGCGACAAATGACGAAATTGCCCCTGGTGCGATTTTTCTTAATTAATTTTATGTGCAACACATCTTCAAACTCCAAAGCTATTTGTCCCAGATCAATCTCCAAACTCTACCCCAAGTCCAATTTCTTAGGCCGTTTCGAATCAACCTGCCAAATTTTAGCCCATTCTGACACCGTCCGATAAATGACGAAATCGCCACTGGTTCATTTTTTCTTCGGTAATTTTCTGTCCAACACTTCTTCAAACTCCAAAGCTAGTTGTCCTATATCAGTCTCAAGACTCTACCCCAAGTCCAATTTCTCAGGCCATTTCTAATCAACTTGTCAAATTTCAGCCCATTCCGAACTTGTCGCCACAAGTGACGAAATTGCCCCTGGTGCGATTTTCCTTCGTTAATTTTCTGTCCAACACTTCTTCAAACTCCAAAGCTAGTTGTCCTATATCAATCTAGGGACTCTACCTGGAGTCCATTTCTTGGGCCATTTCCAATCAACCTACCAAATTTCAAATCATTTCGACACCGTCACAACAATGACGAAATTGTCCCTAGTGCAGTTTTCTTTATTAATTTTCTATCGAACACTACTTCAAACTCCAAAGCTAGTTGTTCTGTATCAGTCACGGGACTTGGCCCTGGTCCAATTTCTCTGGCCGTTTCTAATCAACCTGCCAAATTTCAGCCCATTCCGACGCCGTCGCGACAAATGACAATTGCCTCTGATGCGATTTTTCTTTGTTAATTTTCTATCCAACAATTCTTCAAACTCCTGAGCTAGTTGTCCTATATTAGTCTCGGGACTCCACCCCGTGTCCAATTTTTTGGGCACTTTCCAATCAACCTGCCAAATTTCAGCCCATTCCGACACCGTCGTGACAAATGACGAAATTGCCCCTGGGGCGATTTTTCTTTGTTGATTTTCTGTCCAACACTTCTTCAAACTCCAAAGCTAGTTGCCCAATTTTTGTCTCAAGACTCCATCCCGAGTCTGATTTATTGGGTCGTTTCCAATCAACCCACCAAATTTCAGCCCATTCCGGCACCATCGCGGCAAATGACGAAATTGCCCCCGGTGCAGTTTTTCTTAATTAATTTTCTGTCCAACACTTCTTCAAACTCCATAGCTATTTATCCTAGATCAGTCTCAGGACTCTGCCCTGAGTCCAATTTCTCGGAACATTTCAAATCGACCAGCCAAATTTCAACCCGTTCCGACACCATCGCGACAAATAACGAAATTGCCCCTTGGGTGCTTTTTCTTTGGTAATTTTCTGTCCAACACTTCTTCAAACTCCAAAGCTAGTTGTCCTATATCAGTCTCAAGATTACTCCTCGAGTCCAATTTCTCGGGCCATTTCCAATCAACATGCCAAATTTCATCCCGTTCCGAAACCATCGCGACAAATGACGAAATTACCCCTGGTGCGTTTATTCTTTGGTAATTTTCTGTCCAACACTTCTTCAAACTCCAAATCTATTTGTTCTAGATCAGTCCTAGGACTCCACCACAAGTCCAATTTCTCGGGCCTTTTTGAATCAAATTGCGAAATTGCAGCCCGTTCCGACACCGTCGCGACAAATGACGAAATTGCCCCTGGTGCGTTTTTTCTTTTATAATTTTCTGTCCAACACTTCTTCAAACTCCAAAACTAGTTGTTCGATATCAGTCTCAGGACTCCACATCGAGTCTAATTTCTTGGGCCATTTCAAATCAACCTGCCAAAATTCAGCCCAGTCCGACACTGTCGTGACAAATGACAAAATTGCCCCTAGTGCGGTTTTTCTTTTTTAATTTTCTATCAAACACTTCTTCAAATTCTAATGCTGTCCTATATCAGTCTTGACTCTACCTTGAGTCCAATTTCTCGAGCCATTTCCAATCAACCTGCCAAATTTCTGACCATTCCGACACCATCGCAACAACTGACAGAATTACCCCTCGTACAGTTTTTCCTTGTTAAATTTCTGTCCAACACTTCTTCAAACTCCAAAGCTAGTTGCCCTATATCAATCTCAGGACTCCATCCTGGGTCCAATTTTTTGGGTTGTTTCCAATCAACCTGCCAAATTTCAGCCCATTTCGACACCGTCGCGACAAATGACGAAATCGCCCTTGGTGCAGTTTTTCTTCAGTAATTTTTTGTTCAACACTTCTTCAAACTCCAAAGATAGTTGTCCTATATCAATCCTAGGACTTTGCCTGGAGTCCAATTTCTCGGGCCGTTTCCAATCAACCTGCCAAATTTAACCCCATTCTGACGCCGTCACGGCAAATGACGAAATTGCCCCTGGTGCGATTTTTCTTTGTCAATTTCTGTCCAACACTTCTTCAAACTCCAAAGCTAGTTGTCCTAAATAAGTCTCAGCACTCCTCCCCGAGTCCAATTTCTCGGTCCTTTTCCAATCAACCAGCCAAATTTCTAACCTTTCCGACACCGTCGCGACAAATTATGAAATTGCCCCTGGTGCGATTTTTCTTTGTTAAATTTCAATCCAACACTTCTTCAAACTCCAAAGTTGGTTGTCCTATATCAGTCTCAGGACTCCATCCTGGGTCCAATTTTTTGGGCTGTTTCCAATCAAACTACCAAATTTCAGCCCATTCCCACACCGTCGCGACAAATGACGAAATTGCCCCAGGTGCGATTTTTCTTTTTTTAATTTTCTGTCCAACACTCCTTCAAACTCCAAAGCTAGTTGTCCTATATCAGTCTCAAGACTCGGCCTCAAGTCCAATTTCTCAGGCTGCTTCCAATCAACCTGCCAAATTTTAGCCCATTTCGACACCGTCGCGACAAATGATGAAATTGCCCCGGGTGCAGTTTTTCTTTATTAATTTTTTGTCCAACACTTCTTCAAACTCCAAAGCTAGTTGTCTTATATCAGTATTAGGACTTCGCCTCGAGTCCAATTTCTCGAGCCGTTTCCGATCAACCTGCCAAATTTCACCCCATTCCGACGCCGTCACGGCAAATGACGAAATTGCCCCTGGTGCGATTTTTCTTTATCAATTTCTGTCCAACACTTCTTCAAACTCAAAAGCTAGTTGTCCTAAATTAGTCTCGGTACTCCTCCTCGAGTCCAATTTCTTGGTCCTTTTCTAATCAACCAGCCAAATTTCTGACCTTTCCTACACCGTCGCGACAAATTATGAAATTGCCCCTGGTGCGGTTTTCTTTGTTAAATTTCAGTCCAACACTTTTTCAAACTCCAAAGCTGGTTGTCCTATATCAGCCTCAAGACTCTACCTCGAGTCAAATTTCTCGGGCCATTCCCAATCAACCTGCCAAACTTCAGACCATTCCAACACCGTCGCGACAAATGACGAAATTGTCCCTGGTGTGATTTTTATCTGTTAATCTTCTGTCCAACACTTTTTCAAACTCCAAAGCTAGTTGTCCAATATCAGTCTCGGGACTCCACCCTGAGACCAATTCCTCGTGTCGTTTCCAAACAACCTACCAAATTTCAGCCCATTCTGAAGCTGTCGCGGCGAATGACGAAATTGCCCCAGGTGCGGTTTTTCTTGGTTAAATTTCGGCCCAACACTTCTTCAAACTCCAAAGCTAGTTGTCCTATATCAATCTCAAGACTTCAACCTAGTCCAATTTCTCGGCCCGTTTCCAATCAACCTGCCGAATTCAAGACTATTTCGACACCGTCGTGACAAATGACGAAATTGCCCCTGGTGCAGTTTTTCTTTATTAATTTTCTATCGAACACTACTTCAAACTCCAAAGCTAGTTGTCATATATCAATCTCAGGACTTGGCCCCGAGTCCAATTTCTCAGGCCATTTCCAATCAACCTGCCAAATTTAAGCCCATTCCGGCACCGTTGCGACAAATGACAAAATTGCCCCTGGTGCGATTTCTCTTTGTTAATTTTCTGTCCAACACTTCTTCAAACTCCAAAGCTAGTTATCCTATATCAGTCTAGGGACTTCACCCTGAGTCCAATTTCTCAGGCCATTTCCAATCAACCTGCCAAATTTCAATCCATTTCCACGCCGTCGCGGCAAATGACGAAATTGCCCTTGGTGTGTTTTTTGTTTGTTAATTTTCTGTCCAACACTTCTTCAAACTCCAAAGCTAGTTGCCCTATATCAGTCTCAGAACTCCGCCCTGAGTCCAATTTCTCTATCGTTTCCACTAAACCTGCCAAATTTCAACCCACTCTGACACCGTCGCGACAAATGACGAAATTGCCCCTAGTGCGGTTTTTCTTTATTTTTTTTCTGTCTAACACTTCTTTAAAATCCAAAGCTAGTTGTCCTATATCAGTCCCAGGACTCCACCCCAACTTCAATTTTGCCGGCCATTTCCAATCAACGTACCAAATTAAAGTCCATTCCGGCTCCGTCGCGACGAATGACGAAATTGCCCTTGGTGCGATTTTTTCTTTGTTAATTTTCTGTCCTACATTTCTTGAAACTCCAAAGCTAGTTGTCCTATATCAATCTAGGTACTCCACCCTGAGTCCTATTTCTCGGGCTATTTCCAATCAGACCATTTCGACACCGTTGCGGCAAATGACGAGATTGCCCCTGGTGTAGTTTTTCTTTATTAATTTTCTGTCGAACACTACTTCAAACTCCAAAGCTAGTTGTCCAATATCAGTCTCAATACTTGGCCCAAAGTCCAATTTCTCAGGCAGTTTCCAATCAACCTGCCAAATTTTAGCCCAATCCGACACTGTCGCAACAAATGAGGAAATTGCCCTTGGTACGGTTTTTCTTTATTAATTTTCTAGCCAACACTTCTTCAAACTCCAAAGCTAGTTGTCCTATATTAGTCTTAGGACTTCAACCCTAGTCCAATTTCTTGAGCCGTTTCCATTCATCCTGCCAAATTTCAGCCCATTCCGACGTCGTCTCGGCAAATGACGAAATTTCCCCTGGTGCAGTTTTTCTTTGTTAATTTTCTTTCCAACACTTCTTCAAACACTGAAGCTAGTTGTCATATATCAGTCTCAGCACTCCATCCCGAGTCTAATTTCTCAGGCCATTTCCAATCAACCTGCCAAATTTCAGCCCATTCTGACACCGTCATGACAAATAACGAAATTGACCCTGGTGCGGTTTTTCTTTATTAATTTTCTGTCCAACACTACTTCAAACACCAAAGCTAGTTGTCCTGTATCAATCTTTGGACATGGACCCGATTCCAATTTCTCAGGCTGTTTCCAATCAACCTGCCAAATTTTAGAACATTACGGCGCCGTCGCGGCAAATGATGAAATTGCCCCTGGTGCGGTGTTTCTTTGTTAATTTTCTATCCAACACTTTTTCAAACTCCAAAGCTAGTAGTCCTATATCAGTCTTGGGACTCCGCCCTGAGTCCAATTTTTTGGGCTGTTTCCAATCAAAGTACCAAATTTTAGCCCATTCCCACACCGTCGTGACAAATGACGAAATTGCCCCAAGTGCGATTTTTCTTTATTAATTTTCTGTCCGACACTTCTTCAAACTCCAAGGCTAGGTGTCCTATATCAGCCTCGGTACTCTACTCTGAGTTCGATTTTAGGGCCGTTTCCAATCAACCTTCCAAATTTCAGCCCGTTCCGACGTCGTCGCGACAAATGACGAATTGCCCCTAGTGCGATTTTTCTTTATTAATTTATTGTCCAAAACTTCTTCCAATTCCAAAGCTAGTTGTCCTATATCATTCTCGAGACTTTGCCCAGAGTCCAATTTCTAGGGTTGTTTCCAATCAACCTGCCAAATTTCAGCCCATTCCGACGTCGTCGCGGTAAATGACGAAATTGGGCCTGGTGCGGTTTTTCTTTGTTAATTTTCAGTCCAACACTTCTACAAACTCCAAAGCTAGTTGTCCTATATCAGTCTTGGCACTCAGCCGCAAGTCCAATTTCTCGAGTCGTTTCCATTCAACCAGCCAAATTTCAGCCCATTCCGACATTGTCGCGACAAATGACGAATTTGCCCTGGTGCCGTTTTTCTTTATTAATTTTCTGTCTAACACTTTTTCAAACTCCAAAGCTAGTTTTCCTGTATTAGTCTCAGGACTTTGCCCCAAGTCCAATTTCTTGGGCCATTTCCAATCAACCTGCCAAATTTCAGCCCATTCGGAGGCCGTCGCGGCAAATGACGAAATTGCCCTTAGTGTGGTTTTTCTTTGTTAATTTTCTGTCCAACACTTCTTCAAACTCCAAGGCTAGGTGTCCAATATTAGTCCCAGTACTTTGTCCCGAGTCCAATTTCTCAGGTCATTTCCAATCAACCTGCCAAATTTCAGTCCATTCCGACACCGTCGCGATAAATGACGAAATTGCCCCTGGTGCGATTTTTCTTTATTAATTTTGTGTCCAACACTTCTTAAAAATCCAAAGCTAGTTGTCCTGTATCAGTCTTAGGACTTTTACCCAATTTAATTTCTAGGGTCGTTTCCAATCAACATGCCAAATTTCAGCCCATTCCGACGCCGTCGCGACAAATTATCAAATTGCCCCAGGTGCGGTTTTTCTTTGTTAATTTTCTATCCAACACTTCTTCAAAATCCAAAGCTAGTTGTCCTATATCAGTCTTAGCACTCCACCTCGAGTCCAATTTCTTGGGTCTTCCAATTAACTTGCCAAATTTCAGCCCATTCCGACATCGTCACGACAAATGACGAAATTGCCCCTAGCGCAGTTTTTCTTTGTTAATTTTTTGTCCAACACTTCTTCAAACTCCAAATCTAGTTGTCCAACATCAGTCTCAAGACTTCACCCCGAGTCTAATTCCTTGTGCTGTTTCCAACCAACCTACCAAATTATAGCCCATTTCAACGCCGTCGAGGCGAACGACAAAATTGCACCTAGTACTATTTTTCTTTGTTAATTTTCTGTCCAACATTTCTTCAAACTCCAAAGCTAGTTATCCTATATCAGTCTCAGGACTCTACCTCGAGTCCAAATTCTCAGGCTGTTTCCAATCAACCTACCAAATTTCAGACCATTCTGACACCGTCGTGACAAATGACGAAATTGCCCCTGGTACGATTTTTTTTAATTAAATTTTTGTCCAACACTTCTTCGATCCCCAAAGCTGGTTATCCCATATCAGTCTTGGGACTCTACCTCGAGCCTAATTTCTCGGGCCATTCCAAATCAACCTGCTAAATTTTAGACCACTCAGACACCTTCGCGACAAATGACGAAATTCCCCCTGGCGCAGTTTTTATTTGTTAATTTTTTGTCCAATACTTCTTCAAACTCGAAAGATTGTTGTCCAATATCAGTCTCAAGATGCCACCCTGAATCCAATTCCTGGTGCCGTTTCCAATTGACCTACCAAATTTCAACCCATTCCGACGTCGTCGAGGCAAAAGAAAAATTGCACCTGGTGCGATTTTTCTTTGTTAATTTTTTGTCCAACATTTCATTAAACTCCAAAGCTAGTTGTCCTATATCAGTCTCAGGACTTCGACCCGAGTCCAATTTCTCGGGCTGTTTCCAATCAACCTGCCAAATTTTAGCCCATTCCGACACCATCGCGACAAATGACGAAATCACACCTGGTGTGCTATTTCTTTGTTAATTTTCCAGTCCAACACTTCTTCAAACTCCAAAGCTAGTTGTCCTGTATCAGTCTTGGGACTCTGCCCTGAGTCCAATCTCTCAGTCCATTTCCAACCATCCTACCCAATTTCAGCACATTCCGACACTGTCGCGACAAATGACGAAATTGCCCTTGATGCGGTTTTTCTTTGTTAATATTTTGTCACACAATTCCTCAAACTCCAAAGCTAGTTGTCTTATATTAGTCTCAGGACTCCACCTTGAGTCCAATTTCTTGAGCCATTTCCAATCAACTTGCCAAATTTCAGCACATTCCGACGCTGTCGCGACAAATTACGAAATTACCCCTGGTGCGATTTTTCTTTGTTAATTTTCTGTCCAACACTTCTTCAAACTCCAAGGCTAGTTGTCCTATATCAGTCATGGCTCTATGCCTTGAGTTCAATTTCTCGGGCTGTTTCCAATCAACCTGCTAAATTTCAGCCCATTCCGACACCATCGCGACAAATGACGTAATTGTCCCTAGTGTGGCTTTTCTTTGTTACATTTCTATCCAACACTTCTTCAAACTCCAAAGCTGATTGTCCTATATCAATCTTAGCACTCCACCCCGAGTCCAATTTCTCAGGCCATTTCCAATCAACCTGCCAAATTTCAGCCCATTTCGACACTGTTGCGACAAATGACGAAATTGCCCTTGGTGCACTTTTTCTTTGTTAATTTTCTGTCCAACACTTCTTCAAACTCCAAAGCTAGTTATCCTATATCAGTCTCAGGACTCTACATTGAGTCCAATTTCTAGGTCCGTTTCCAATCAAAGTGCCAAATTTTAGACCATTCCAACATCGTTGCGGCAAATGATGAAATTGCCCTTTGTGCAGTTTTTCTTTGTTAAATTTTTGTCAAACACTTCTTCAAACTCCAAAGCTGGTTATCTTATATCAGTCTTAAGACTCGGCCCCAAGTCCAATTTCTCGGGCCATTGCAAATCAACCTGCCAGATTTAGACCATTCCGACACCGTCGCGTCAAATGACGAAATTGTCCCTGGCGCAGTTTTTATTTGTTTATTTTCTATCCAACACTTCTTCAAATTCCAAATCTAGTTGTTCAATATAAGTCTTGAGACTCCACCTCGAGTCCAATTCCTCGTGCCATTTTCAATCAACCTGCCAAATTTCAGCCCATTCCGACACCGTCGCGACAAATGACGAAATTGCCCCTAGTGCAGTTTTTCTTTGTTAAATTTCAATCCAACATTTCTTCAAACTCTAAAGCTGGTTATCCTATATTAGTCTCAAGACTCAGCCCCTAGTCCAATTTCTTGGGCCGTTCCAAATCGCTGCCAAATTTTAGACTATTCCGACACCGTTGCGACAAATTACGAAATTATCCCTAGCGCGATTTTTATTTGTTAATTATTTGTCCAACACTTCTTCAAACTCCAAAGCTTTTTATCCTGTATCAGACTCAAGATTTCATCTCGAGTCCAATTTCTTGGACCGTTTCCAATCAACCTGCCAAATTTCAGCCCATTCCTACGTCGTCGCGTCAAATGACGAAATTGCCCCTGGTGTGGTTTTTCTTTATTACTTTTTTGTCCAACACTTCTTCAAACTACAAAGCTAGTTGTCCTGTATTAGGCTCAGGACTTTGCCTCGAGTCCAATTTCTTGGGCCGTTTCCAATCAACCTGCCAAATTTCAACCATTTCCGACGTCGTCGCGACAAATGACGAAATTGCCCCTGGTGCGGTTTTTCTTTATTAATTTTTTGTCCAACACGTCTTCGAACTCCAAAGCTTGTTGTCCTATACCAGTCTCAGGACTTTGCCCCGAGTCCAATTTCGCGGGCCGTTTCCAATCAACCTGCCAAATTTTAGCCCATTCCAATGTCGTCGCGGCAAGTGACGAAATTGCCCCTGGTGCGGTTTTTCTTTGTTAATTTTCTGTCCAACACTTTTCAAACTCTAAAGATGGTTGTCCTATATCAGTCTTGGCACTCTACCCCGAGTCTAATTTCTTGGGCCGTTTGCAATCAAGCGGCCAAAATTTAGCCCATTTCGACACCGTCGCAACAAATGACGAAATTGCCCCTGGTGCGATTTTTCTTTGTTAATTTTCTATCCAACACTTCTTCAAACTCCAAAGCTAGTTATCCTACATCAGTCTCAAGACTTTGCCTCGAGTCTAATTGCTCGGGCCATCTCCAATCAACTTGCTAAATTTCAGACCATTCCGACATCGTTGCGACAAATGATGAAATTGCCCCTGGTGCGGTTTTTCTTTGTTAAATTTCTGTCCAACACTTCTTCAACTCTAAAGATAGGTGTCTTATATCAGTCTTAGGACTTCACCTTGAGTCCAATTTCTCCGGTCGTTCCAAATCAACCTGGCAAATTTAAGACCATTTCGACACCATCGCGACGAATGACGAAATTATCCCTGGCGCAGTTTTTATTCGTTAATTTTCTGTCCAACACTTGTTCAAACTCCAAAGCTAGTTGTCCAATATAAGTCTCAAGACTCCACCTTGAGTCCAATTCCTCGTGCCATTTCCAATCAACTTGCCAAATTTTAGCTCATTCCGACACCGTCGCGACAAATGACAAAATTGGCCCTGGTGCGGTTTTTCTTTGTTAAATTTATGTCCACACACTTCATCAAACTCCAAAGCTATTTGTCCTATATCAGTCTTGGGACTGCACCCTGAGTCCAATTTCTCAGGCTGTTTCCTATCAACCTGCCAAATTTCAGCCCATTCCGACATCGTCGTGACAAATGATGAAATTGCCCCTGCTGTGGTTTTTCTTTATTAATTTTCTGTCCAACACTTCTTCAAACTCCAAAGCTAGTTGTCTTATATCCATCTCATGATTTTACCTTGAGTCCAATTTCTAGAGCCATTTCCAATCAACCTATTAAATTTCAGCGCATTCCTACGTCGTTGCGTCAAATGACGAAATTGCCCCTGATGCGATTTTTCTTTGTTAATTTTCTGTCAAACACTTCCTCAACTCCAAAGCTTGTTGTACTATATTAGTCTTAGCACACCACCCTGAGTCCAATTTTTTGGGCCGTTTCCAATCAACTTGCCAAATTTCAGCCCGTTCTGACCCCGTCACGACAAATGACGAAATTGCCCCCGGTGCGGTTTTTCTTTGGTAATTTTCTGTCCAACACTTCTTCAAACTCCAAAGCTGGTTGACCTATATCAGTCTCAAAACTCCGCCCCAAGTCCAACTTCTCGGGCCGTTCCAAATCAACCTGCCAAATTTCAGACCATTCCAACATCATCGCGACAAATAACGAAATTGCCCCTATCGCGGATTTTATTTGTTAATTCTCTGTCGAACGCTTCTTCAAACTACAAAGCTAGTTATTTAATATAAGTCTCGAAACTCCACCCTGAGTCCAATTCCTCGTGTTGTTTCCAATCGAACCGCCAAATTTCAGCCCATTTCGACACCGTCGCGAGAAATGACGAATTTGCCCTGATGCGGTTTTTCTTTATTAATTTTCTATCCAACACTTCTTCAAACTCCAAAGCGAGTCGTCCTGTGTTAGTCTTGGGACTTCACCCCGAGTTTAATTTCTTGGGCCATTTCCAATCAACCTGCCAAATTTTAGACCATTCCGAGGATGTCGCGGTAAATGATGAAATTGCCCCTGGTATTATTTTTCTTTGTCCCTGGTGCGATTTTTCTTTGTTAATTTTCTGTCCAACACTTCTTCAAACTCCAAAGCTAGTT
Source organism: Olea europaea var. sylvestris (assembly GCF_002742605.1). Classification (NCBI taxonomy): domain Eukaryota; kingdom Viridiplantae; phylum Streptophyta; class Magnoliopsida; order Lamiales; family Oleaceae; genus Olea; species Olea europaea. The sequence goes on from NW_019266434.1 coordinate 509,702, forward strand.
GTCCTATATCAGTCTCGATACTCTGCCATGAATCCAATTTCTCGAGTCGTTTCCAGTAAACCTACCAAATTTCAGCCCATTCCGACATCGTAGTGACAAATGACAAACCCTGGTGCGGTTTTTCTTTGTTAATTTTCTGTCCAACACTTCCTCAAACTCCAAAGCTAGTTATCATATATCAATCTTGAGACTCTACCTCAAGTCCAATTTCTCAGGCCATTTCCAATCAACCTGCCAAATTTCAGACCATTCCGACACCGTCGCGACAAGCGACGAAATTGCCCCTGGTATGGTTTTTCTTTGTTAAATTTCTGTCCAACACTTCTTCAAACTCCAAAGCTAGTTGTCCTATATCAGTCTCAGGACTCCACCCTGAGTCCAATTTCTCGGGGTGTTCCAAATCAGCCTGCCAAATTTCTGACCATTTTGACACCGTCGCGACAAATGACGAAATTGCCCGAGGCGCGATTCTTATTTGTTAATTTTTTGTCCAACACTTCTTCAAACTCGAAAGCTAGTTGTCCAATATCAATCTCGAGACTCCAACCTGAGTCTAATTCCTCGTGCCATTTTCGATCAACCTACCAAATTTTAGCCCATTTCGACGCCGTCGAAGCGAATGACAAAATTGCACCTGGTGCGATTTTTCTTTGTTAATTTTCAGTCCAACACTTCATCAAACTCCAAAGCTAGTTGTCCTATATCAATCTCAACACTCTGGCCTGAGTCGAATTTCTCGGGCCATTTCCAATCAACCTACCAAATTTTAACCCATTTCGACGCCATCGTGACAAATGACGAAATTGCACCTGGTGCGATTTTTCTTTGTTAATTTTCCAGTCCAACACTTCTTCAAACTCCAAAGCCAGTTGTCCTATATCAGTCTCAGGACTCCACCTTGAGTCCAATCTCTCGGGCCATTTCCAACCAACCTACCCAATTTCAGCCCATTCCGACATTGTCGCGACAAATGACAAAATTGCCCATGATGCGATTTTTCTTTGTTAATTTTCTGTCCAACAATTCTTCAAACTCCAAAGTTAGTTGTCCTATATTAGTCTTAAGACTCTACCATGAGTCCAATTTCTCGGGCCGTTTCCAATCAACTTCCCAAATTTCAGCACATTCCGACACCTTCGCGATAAATTACGAAATTGCCCCTGGTGCGATTTTTCTTTGCTAATTTTTTGTCCAACACTTCTCCAAACTCCAAAGCTAGTTGTCCTATATTATTCTCGGGACTTCGTCCCGAGTCCAATTTCTCGGGCCGTTTCCAATCAACCTGCCAAATTTAAGCCCATTTTTACACTGTCGCGGCAAATGACGAAATTGCACTTGGTGTGGTTTTTCTTTGTTAATTTTCTGTCCAACGCTTCTTTAAAATCCAAAACTAGTTGTCCTATAGCAATCTCGGGACTCCACCTCAGGCGGTTTCGAATCAACCTGCCAAATGTCAGCCCATTCCAACACCGTCGTGACAAATGATGAAATTGCCCCTTGTGCGGCTTTTCTTTTTTAATTTTCTGTCCAGCACTTCTTCAAACTCCAAAACTATTTGTCCTATATTAGTCTCAGGACTCCACCTTGAGTCCAATTTCTTCGGCCCTTTTGAATCAACCTGCCGAATTTCAGCCATTCTTACTCCTTCGCGACAAATGACAAAATTCCCCCTGGTGCCATTTTTCGTTGTTAATTTTCTGTCCAACACTTCTTCAAAGTCCACAGCTAGTTGACCCATATCAGTCTTGGGACTTTGCCATGTGTCCAATTTCTAAGGCTATTTCCAATCAACCTGCCAAATTTCAGCCCATTCCAAAACCGTAAAAATTGCCCCTGTTGCGGTTTTTCTTCGTTAATTTTCTGTCCAACACTTCATCAAACTCCAAAGCTAGTTGTCCTATATCATTCTCAAGACTCTACCTCGAGTCCAATTTCTTAGGCCGTTTCCAATCAACCGACCAAATTTTAGGCCATTTCAACACCGTCGCGACAAATGTCGAAATTATCCCTTGTGCGATTTTTCTTAATTAATTTTCTGTCCAACACTTCTTCAAACTCCAAACCTAGTTGTCCTATACCAGTCTTAGGACTCAGCCCCGGGTCCAATTTCTCAGGCCATTTCCAATCAACCTGCCAATTTCAGACCATTTCGACACCTTCGCGACAAAAGACGAATTTACCCCTAGTGCGGCTTTTCTTTATTAACTTCTGTCCAACACTTCTTCAGACTCCAAAGCTAGTAGTCCTATATTAGTCTCAACACTTCACTCTGAGTCCAATTTCTCAGGCCGTTACCAATCAACCTGCCAAATTTTAGCCCATTCCGACACCGTCGCGACAAATGATGAAATTGCCCCTGGTGCGGTTTTTCTTTATTAATTTTCTGTCCAACACTTCTTCAAACTCCAAAGCTAGTTGTCCTATATCATTCTCGTGACTCTACCATGAGGCTAATTTCTCTAGCCATTTCTAATCAACCTTCCAAATTTCAGTCCATTCCGACACCATCGCGACAAATGACGAAATTGCCCCTAGTGCGGTCTTTCTTTGTTAATTTTCTGTCCAACACTTCTTCAAACTCCAAAGCAAGTTGTTCTATATCAGTCTTGAGGCTCTACACCGAGTCCAATTTCTTAGGCCATTTCCAACCAACCTGCCAAATTTCAGCCCATTTCGACAACGTCGCGACAAATGACGAAATTGCCCCTAGTGCAGTTTTTCTTTGTTAATTTTTTGTCCAACACTTCTTTAAACTCGAAGGCTAGTTGTCCTATATTAGTCCTGTGACTCTACCCTGCATCCAATTTCTTAGGTCGTTTCAAATCAACCGACCTAGTTTTAGCCCATTTTGACACTGTAGCGACAAATGACGAAATTTCCCCTAGTGCGGTTTTTCTTTATTAATTTTCTGTCCAACACTTCTTCAAACTCCAAAGCTCATTATCCTATATCAATCTCAATACTTCACCCCGAGTTAAATTTCTCGGCCATTTCCAATCAACTAGCAAAATTTCAACCCATTTCGACGCCGTCGCGACAAATGATGAAATTGCCCCTGTTACGGTTTTTCTTTGTTAATTTTCTGTCCAACACTTCTTCAAACTCAAAAGCTAGTTGTACTATATCAGTCTTAACACTCCACCCCGAGTCCAATTTCTCGGCCCATTTCCAACCAACCTACCCAGTTTCAGCCCATTCCGACATTGTCGTGACAAATGACAAAATTGCCCCCGATGCGATTTTTCTTTGTTAATTTTCTGTCCAACAATTCTTCAAACTCCAAAGTTAGTTGTCCTATATCAGTCTCAAGACTCTGCCCCGAGTCCAATTTCTCAGGCCATTTCCAATCAACCTTCCAAATTTCAACACATTCCGACACCATCACAACAAATGACAAAATTGCCCTCGGTACGATTTTTCTTTGTTAATTTTCTGTCCAACACTTCTTCAAACTCCAAAGTTGGTTGTCCTACATCAGTCTTGGGACTCCACCTCGAGTCTAATTTCTTAGGCTGATCCCAATCAACCTGCCAAATTTCAGACCATTTCGACACCGTCACGACAAATGACGAAATTGCCCCTGGTGCGGCTTTTCTTCGTTAATTTTCTGTCCAACACTTCTTCAAACTCCAAAGCTAGTTGTCCTATATCAATTAGGAGACTCCACCCCGAGTCCAATTTCTCGGGCCGTTTCCAATCAACCTGCCAAATTTCAGACCATTTCACACCGTCGCGACAAATTATGAAATTGCCCCTGGTGCAATTTTTGTTTAATAATTTTCTGTCGAGCACTACTTCAAACTTCAAAGCTAGTTGTCCTATATCAGTCTCAAGACATGGTCCCAAGTCCAATTTCTCGGGCCGTTTCCAATCAACCTGGCAAATTTCAGCCCATTTCAACACCGTCGCGATAAATGTCGAAATCACCCCTGTGTGGTTTTTCTTTATTAATTTTCTGTCCAACACTTCTTCAAACTCCAAAGCTAGTTGTCCTTTAACAGTCTTAGGACTCCACCCCAAATCTAATTTCTTGAGCCGTTTCCAATCAACCTACCAAATTTCAGACCATTCCGACACCGTCGCGACAAATGACGAATTTGCCTATGGTGCAATTTTTCTTTGTCAACTTTCTATCCAACACTTCTTCAAACTCAAAAGCTAGTTGTGCTATATCAATCTCATGACTCTGCCCTAATTCCAATTTCTCAGGCCATTTCCAATCAACCTTCCAAATTTCAACCCATTCCGACACCGTCGTAACAAATGACAAAATTGGCCTATGCACGACATGTAACATGGTTGAAAATACTACATGCAAAATATGATTTCAAAGTGAGTTTCATTATAAATGTTTTATTGACCACTACTAGGGCACCGAGGCATGTGAGGCATGCTTATGTGATATGTTTGGCATTGCGGGTGTTACTTCCTGGGTGATTACAAAGGTAGATAGGGGATGGGCCTTTGGTGATCATGGGAGGGCGGACCACTCGACTATGCCCTTGTTATGATTATTGGCGCTGCCAGGTGGGAGACTTCTTGGGTGATCATAGGGGCAGTCAGGGGATGGGCCTCTAGTGGTCACGAGAGGATGGTCCACTTGTCGGTGTCGATTTCATACTGGCCATTTGATTATTGATATTGATATTATGCAGAGCTCTATCCGGTGCATAGTAGGTGGGTCAAGGGCCCAATGAAATGAAAGATTTCAAGTGAAATGATTTCTAGTCGACTTTGACGAACATTGAAATATGATATTTTTATCGTGATATTTAAAGTAAATGGCATGGTGTCATATGTTGTTATTACTCATGTTCAGGACATGCATGATTTTGCTTACTAAGCATTGGCTTATGTAGTTCTTACATTGTAGGTGAACATGGAACTACATAGAGAGCATGGCTAGCTGTGGAGCTCCTACAGGATTCCAGAGTTCGATGTACATGGATGATGACCTATAGGGTTATTTTGTAGGCTGCCGTCTGTAGGGTTATATTTTGGAATCCTATATAGTGTACTTTTGAAATGGCCTGTAGACATGTTTATAAGCTCAGAATATATATGTTGGATTATGGCGATATGATTTTGGGTTTCGATATGTTATATGATCATGTCACAGGTGATTAGAAGTTAACAAACTCAAAAAAAAAAATATATGTAAAATTCTATATCTTGGTTGTGTATAGATATCAATGTTAATTTGGGGGTGTGACAGAGAGTGGTATCAGAACGAGGTTATAATTCTGTAGACTGTCCATGTACATGATCTCGGAATATGAAAGAGCTCAGCTATGCCAGTAAGTTTTATTTTTTGCATTATTTTTGTATATTTCATGAATGATATTGGCCAACCTTTATTTGTAACCATGGCGAGAACCAGAGATGCTAGTACTAGTAAAGCTAGAACTCCAGGGCAAGAGACATCTGTTCAAGATGACAATCGAGATGTTGTTATTGATAGGCTTATAGAATTAGTTGAGCGCCAATCTCAACAAATTCAACAATTAATACAACAAAGAGAAAGGGAAGAACAACAAAGGGCGGAATTCTTACAACCACAGCAAAGGGCTGAACATATTGAGACAGTTGGAGAAAGATTTAGAAAACTAAGCCCTCCAATATTTGAGGATGCATTAGATCCACCTGCAGTAGAGGATTGGTTGAGAACTTTGGAGAATATGTTCAGGTATACGAGAGTTTCAGAAGAAGAAAAAGTAGTTTGTGCATCCTTTATGCTACGAGGTAGTGCTAGACACTGGTGGGATATGATGAGTAGTATTGAAGATGTAAATACCATGACTTGGGATAGATTTAAAGAGTTATTCCGTAATAAATATTTTACAGCTCCTGTTCGAGCCATGAAGATGAATGAATTTATACAGTTAAGACAAGGAGGGATGACAGTGGGAGAGTATATTCGTAAGTTTAAACAACTATCCAGGTTTGCTACCCACATGGTTAATACTGAGGTACTAAAGGTAGAAAGATTTCTTGAGGGGCTAAGACCGGAACTATATAGAGATATAAGCATGGCAGGAATCCTAGATGTTTCATATTCTCAAATTGCGGAGAGAGCCTTAGTTGCAGAACAAGCTGAACAAAGGATTAGTCATGCTCAAGAGGCTCGTCGACAGTTTAGGCAAGGTCAAGGACAGCATTGGCCTAGAAATGATAAGAAAAGATCTTTCCAAGGACAAAATCAAAAGCCTAAGTTTCAATCGAGACAAGGACAACAACATTGGGATCAGGGCAAACATCCAAGGATAGATCAAGGAAAAGCCTCAACAACACAAACATCTTGTCCCAAATGTGGTGGACAGCATACTGGAGCATGTCCTATAGAGACTAGAACATGTTATGTTTGTGGAAAGATGGGACATCTTGCTAGAGCATGCCCAGGTAATCCAAACCCTATGGAGCAAAAGAAAGTGCCAGCTAGGGTGTTTACTATTACCAGATCTGATGCTGAGACAAATCCATCCGTGGTAATAGGTAAATTCTCTATTTTTGGCATCACAGCACTAGTACTATTTGATTCTGGAGCCACACATTCATTTGTGTCTACTAAGTATGTGAGGAGGTTGGGTAGGACACCTGATATACAAGAGGTTAGTTATAGTGTAACTATTCCATCTGGAGATGTAAAACAAACCAATCTAATTGTAAGAGCATGTGCGATCCTCATAGAAAATCGAGAGCTCTATGCAGATTTAATTGTGTTAGAAATGAAAGACCATGATATAATTTTGGGTATGGATTGGTTATCAAAATATCAAGCTACTATAGACTGTAAGAAAAAGTCAGTAACCTTTCAACCTTTGGGAAATGAGCCATTTACATTCATTGGGATCGAAAAAGATTTTAGAGTTCCAACCATATCAGTATTGAAAGCACAAAGGTTACTAGATAGTGGGTGTGCAGGGTATTTGGTTAGTGTTAATGCTATTGAAGCACAACACAATTCGAATCTTAGTGATGTGCCAGTGGCACAAGAATTTCCAGAGGTATTTCCTGATGATTTACCTGGGGTACCACCAGATCGTGAGATAGAGTTTGTAATTGATTTAATTCTAGGAACATCTCCAATTTCTAAGGCTCCATATAGAATGGCCCCAACTGAACTAAAAGAGTTGAAGTTACAATTAAAAGAGTTGTTAGATAAAGGTTTTATTAGACCTAGCTTTTCACCATGGGGTGCACCAATATTGTTTGTTCGTAAAAAGGACGGTACTATGAGGCTGTGCATCGATTATCGAGAGTTGAATAAGGTGACAATTAAAAATAAATACCCATTACCGAGAATTGATGATTTGTTTGATCAACTTCAGGGTGCATCTGTATTTTCGAAGATTGATTTGCGATCTGGATACCATCAACTTAAAATAAAGGGAGATGACATTTCTAAGACAACATTTAGTACGAGATATGGTCATTATGAGTTTTTGGTAATGCCATTTGGGTTAACAAATGCCCCAACAGCTTTTATGGATCTGATGAATAGGGTATTTGGAGACTTTCTCGATAAGTTTGTAATTGTATTTATCGATGATATCTTTATTTATTCTCGTACTAAGGAAGAACATGCGAAACACTTGAGAATAGTTTTGAAGGTCTTAAAGGACAAGCAGTTATATGCTAAGTTTAAGAAATGTGAATTTTGGTTAGATAGAGTTGTATTTTTGGGACATGTAGTATCAGGTGAGGGTATATTAGTAGATCCAAGTAAAGTAGAGGCTATTAATAATTGGCCACGACCTACAAATCCTTCAGAGGTCAGAAGTTTTATGGGTTTAGCTGGATATTATCGTAGATTTGTGGAAGGATTTTCCAAAATAGCTTCTTCTTTAACGAAATTAACCAGAAAGAGTACTAAGTTTGAATGGACAGATGCTTGTGAGCAAAGTTTTCAGGAATTGAAGAAAAGACTAACTTCAGCTCCTATCCTTTCAATCCCATCTGGTACTGGAAATTTTGTAGTTTATAGTGATTCTTCAAAGAATGGTTTGGGATCTGTATTGATGCAAAATGGTTAATTTATTGCATATGCCTCTAGACAACTAAAAGAGTATGAAAAGAATTACCCTACACATGATTTGGAACTCGCCGCAGTTGTGTCTGCACTTAAGATATGGAGGCATTATTTGTATGGAGAGCGGTGTGAGATTTACACTGATCACAAAAGTTTGAAGTATCTATTTACACAAAAGGAATTGAATATGAGACAAAGAAGGTGGCTAGAGTTGGTAAAGGATTATGATTGTGTAATAAACTATCATCCCGGTAAGGCTAATGTTGTAGCTGATGCATTGAGTAGGAAGTCGACATCCAGTGTGTCGAATATGATTGTAACTCAAAAATCAGAATTGATAGATTTACAGAAAATGGGTATTGAAGTTATGTCACAAGGATCTATAGAGGCTAAACTTGCTGCGTTGACACTTCAGCCAACTTTAGTGAACAGAATTCAACAAGGGCAACAGGAAGATGATTATTATTCCAAAATAAAGAATGATATACATGATGGAAAAGCTTCAGATTTTCATATATCAGCAGATGATATCTTACGGTTTAGAGGACGATTATATGTACCTGATACAGAAAATATCCGAGGTGATATTTTATCTGAAGCTCATATGACACCCTATTCTGTTCATCCTGGAGCTACTAAAATGTATAGAGATTTGAAGTTGCACTATTGGTGGCCGAACATGAAAAGTGAGATAGCCGAATACGTGGGACAATGTTTAACTTGTCAACAGATAAAAGCAGAACATCAAAGGCCAGCAGGAACATTACAACCATTACCTATCCCGGAATGGAAATGGGAAAGAATTACAATGGACTTTGTGGTGAAATTACCAAAAACTACTAAAGGATATGATAGTATTTGGGTTATTATGGATAGGTTAATAAAATCAGCCCATTTCATTCCAGTTTGTTCCACTTACTCCATGGACCGATATGCTCAGCTTTATATACAAGAAATAGTCAGACTTCATGGAGTACCACTATCTATTGTCTCAGACAGGGATTCTAAGTTTTTATCTCTCTTCTGGAGAAGCTTACATAAGGCTTTAGGAACACAATTATCTTTTAGCACAGCTTATCATCCTCAAACTGACGGGCAATCAGAAAGAACCATACAAATATTGGAAGATATGCTAAGGGCTTGTGTATTGGACTTCCAAGGCCAGTGGAGTAAATTTTTACCTTTGGTAGAATTTGCATACAACAATAGTTATCAGGCTACAATTGGTATGGCTCCTTATGAAGCATTATACGGTAGAAAATGTAGATCTCCAGTTTATTGGGATGAGGTTGGAGAAAGGAAACTATTAGGTCCAGATATGGTACGTGAAATGGCTGAGGTTGTGACACAAATACGTCAACGGATGCAAACCGCTCAAAATCGACAAAAAATGTTATGCAGATCAAAGAAGAAGAATATTAGAAGTTACTGTGGGAGATCAAGTATTTTTAAAGATAGCACCAATGAAAGGAGTGATGCGGTTTGGAAAGAAGGGAAAACTAAGCCCGAGATATATTGGTCCATTTACTATTATTGAGAGAATCGGGAATGTTGCCTACAAACTTGACCTTCCTTCATCGATGTCTCAAGTACATAATGTGTTTCATATATCCATGCTAAGAAAATATATTGGAAATCCTTCTCATATATTGAGGAATGAACCGATGGAAATAAAACCAGATTTGACTTACGAAGAAAAGCCGATAGAGATCCTTCAACGAGAGATAAAGCAACTGAG